>NC_081294.1:133278490-133581521 GCF_030435805.1 Mustela lutreola | reverse complement strand
GATCACATACTGGGTCACAAATCAGGCCTCAACAAGTACAAAAAGATTGAGATGATACCAAGTATATATTCAGACCACACCACCATGAAACTTGAAGTTAACCACAAGAAAAATTTGGAAAGACCAAAAGTACATGGAGGTTAAAGACCATGCTACTAAAGAATGAATGGGTCAACCAGGAAATTAAAGAAGAAAGAAGAAAATACACAAAAACAACTGAAAATGATCGAGAACCTTTGGGATGCAACAAAAGCAGTCATAAGAGAGAGAAGTACATTGTAATACAAGATAACCTCAAGCAAGAAAATGGTCAAATACACAACCTAACCTTATACCTACAGATATTAGAGAAGGGAAAGCAAAGTCTAAAGCCAGCAGAAGGGAAATATTGAAGATTAAAGCAAAAATAAATGATATAGAAACAAACAAAAACAGCAGAAAAGATGAATAATCCTAGGAGCTGGTTCTTTGAAAGACTTAACAAAACTGATAACCCTTTAGCCAGATTTATCAAAAATAAAAGAGAAAGGACCCAAATAAATAAAATCACAAGTGAAAGAGAAAAGATCACAACCAACACCACAGAAATATAAGTAAGCGATTATGAGAGTATTATGAAGAATCATATAGCAACCAGTGGGGCAATCTAGAAGAAATGGATGAATTCCTAGAAATATATGAACTACCAAAACTAAAATAGGAAGAAATAGAAAATTTCAGTCCTATATCCAGCAAAGACAGCAAATCAGTAATCAAAAATCTCTTAACAAACAATGTCCAGGGCCAAGTGGCTTCCTAGGGGGATTCTACCAAACATTTAAGAAAAGTTCAGGGGCGCCTGGGTGGCTCAGTCAGTCAAGTGGCTTCCTTTGGCTCAGATCATGATCCCAGCATCCTGGGATTGAGCCCCGCATTGGGCTCCCTGCTCAGTGGAGAGCCTGCTTCTCCCTCTGCCTGCTGCTCTGCCTGCTGGTGCTTTCTCACTCTCTCTCTCTCTGTCAAATAAGTAAATAAAATCTTAAAAAAAAGAGTTCATTCCTATTTTTCTCAAACTGATCCAAAAAATAGAAATGATGGGATCAAAAAAAATAGAAAGGAAGGCACTTGTCATATTGAACACTGGGTATTGTATGTAAGTGATGAATCATTGAACTCTACTCCTGAAAAAAATAATGTACTGAATGTTAACTAATTAGAATTTAAATAAAAATTAAAGAAATATATAAAAATATAAGTGGAAGGAAAACTTCCAAACTCATTCTAAGAGGCCAGCACTACCTTGATTCCAAAATCAAAGACCCCACCAAAAAGGAGAATTCTAGGCCATTATCCTTGATGAACACGGATGTAAAAATTCTCAACAAAATAACAGCAAATTGAATCCTGTAGTACATTAAAAGAATTATTCACCACAGTCAAGTGGGACTTATTTCTGGGCTGCAAGTCTCGTTTAATATTTGCAAATAGATCAATGTGATACACTATATTAATAAAAGAAAGGATAAGGACACATAATCCTCTCAATCGATGAATAAAAAGCATTTGATCAAGTACAGAATACATTCTAGGTCAAAGTTCTCAACAAAGTAGGGAATGTCATAAAGGCCACATATCATCCTCAAGGGGTAAAACAGAATTTTCCTTCTATGGTCAGGAACAAGATAGGGACGTCCGTCTATTCTCACCACAATTATTTACCACAGTTTTAGAAGTCCTAGCCTAAGCAATCAGAAAAGGAACAGAAGTCATCCAAAATGGTAAGGAAGAAGTCAAACTTTGACTGTTTCAGATGACATGATACTGTATGTAAAAAACCTGACAGACTCCACTAAAAAGTACTAGACTGATACATGAATTCGGCAAAGTTGTAGGATAAAAAAATCAATGTACAGAAACCTGTTGCATTTCTTTTCACCAATAATGAAGCAGCAAAAAGAGAAATCAAAGGATTGATCCCATTTACAACTGCAACAAAAACCATAGGCTACCCAGGAATAAACCTAACCAAAGAGGTAAAAGATTTGTACTCTGAAAACCATAGAACACTTATGAAAGAATTTGAGGATGATACAAAGAAATGGAAAAACATCCCATGCTAATGGCTTGGAAGAACAAATATTAAAATAGCTATACTACCCAAAGCGATCTACAGATGCAATGTAATCCATACCAAAATACCACCAGCATTTTTCAGAACTACAAAAAATAATCTTAAAATTTGTATGGAATCACAAAAGACTCTGAATAGCCAAAGCTACCTTGAAAAAGAAAAGCAAAGCTGGAGGAATCATGATTCTGGACTTTAAGCAATATTATAAAGCTGTGGTCATCAAGATAGTCTGGAACTAGTATAAAAACAGACACATAGATCAATGGAAGAGAAAGTCCAACAGAAAGTCCAGAAATGAACCCACAACTATATGTTCAATTAATCTTTAACAAAGTTAAGAATATACAACGGAAAAAAAAAAGACAGTCTTTTTAACAAATGCTGTTGGGAAAACTGGACAGCCACATGCAGAAGAATGAAACTGTACCACTTTCTTATGCCATACACAAAAATAAATTCAGTGGGTGAAAGACCTTAATTTAAGACAAGAAACTATCAAAGTCCTAGAGGGGATGATAGGCAGCAACCTCTGTGACATTGGCCATACCAACTTCTTGCTAAGACATATCTCTAAAGGCAAGGGAAACAAAAGCAAAAATGAATTATTGGAACTTCAAGATAAAAAGCTTCTGCACAGCAAAGGAAATAACAAAACTAAAAGGCAACCTGCGGAATGGGAGAAGATATTTGCAAATAACATATTTGATAAAGGGTTAGTATCCAGAATCTATAAAGAACTTATCAAATTCAACCCAAAACCAAATAATCCAGTCAATAAATGGGCAGAAAACATGAAGAGACATTTCTTTTTTTTTTTTTATTTGACAGACAGATCTCAAGGAGGCAGAGAGGCAGACAGAGAGAGGGGGTGGGAAGCAGGCTCCTGCTGAGCAGAGGGCCCAATGTGGGGCTCGATCCCAGGACCCTGGAATCATGACCTGAGCCAAAGGCAGAGGCTTTAACCCACTGAGCCACCCAGGTGCCCCTGAATAGACATTTCTTGAAAGAAGACATACAAATGGCCAACAGACATGAAAAAGTGCTCAACATCCCTAGCCATCAGGAAAATACAAATCAAAACCACAGTGTGTTACTACACCTGTACGAACAGCTAAAATTAACAACATAGGAAACAACACATCTTGGGGAGGATTTGGAGAAATGGGAACCCTCTTATACTGTTGCTGGAACTGTAAACTGGTGCAGGCACTCTGGAAAATAGTATGAAGGTTCTTCAAAAAGTTAAAAATAAAACTACCCTACAACCTAGCAATTTTACTACTAGGTATTTACACAAGGAATACAAAAATACCAATTTGAAGGGGCACATGCACCCCAATGTTTATAGCAGCATTGTCAACAATAGCCAAATTATATAAAGAGCCCAATGTCCATCAACTAATGAATGTATAAAGAAGATGTGTTTTGTCTCTCTCTGTGTGTATGCATATATATATAAAATGGAATATTACTCAGCCATCAAAAACAATGAACTCTTACTATTTGGAAGGACATGTATGGAGCTGGAATGTATTATGCTAAGTGAAATAAGACAATCAGAGAAAGACAAGTATCATATGATTTCACTCATATGTGGAATTTAAGAAACAAAACAGAAGAATGTAGGGGGAAAAAAGAGAGGGAAGCAAATCACAAGAGACTGTTTTAGGGTTGATGGAGGGGAGGTGCGGTTGGGCTAAATGGATGATGGGTATTAAGGAGGGCACTTCTTATGATAAGCAATGGGTGTTGTATGTTAGTGATGTATCACTAAATTCTATTCCTGAAACCATGTTAACTAACTAGAATTTAAATAAAAACTTAAGAATAAAAAGATCACCTTGAAATCACGTGTGAAAGAAAAATTATCTCAGAAATTAAAGAAGATTTTATTCAAGTCTTGGAATAGAGCAGAGAGATTGAATTCAACTCCCATGAAACAAAAGACAGGAGGATTTTCAATTGCTAAGGTGAGGTAGTGGAAAAGTACCAGAGGATGTTAGAGGAGAGGGTAGTCAAGGCAGTGAGGTCATCTATGCTTGCTCTCTGTCACTTTCTAACTTAGGCGCCCACTCTACCACAAAGACTAGAAGATAGGGGCACTATCTATCTTGATTGATTGCATTTTAAAGAGATGGCCAGGGGCCTAGGGTCAGGAAGAAGCCTATCTAAGGTCTGGTCAAGCTTAGGGGAAAGTTGAGGCTCTCTTTCTCATGTGGGCCTTAAATCCAATGACTGTGTCTCCTTATGTTCTTAGAAGAGAAAGAGAGAAAAGACATACAGAGACACCGAAGGAGAAGGCCATGTGAAGACAGAGAATATGAGTGTGTATCCATAATCCAAGGAATACTAAGGATTTCTGACAGCCATCAGAGGCTAAGGGAGGCATGGAATATATTTTCCCCAGAGCCTCCAGAGGAAACAACCCTGCCAATACCTTGATTGAGGTCTTTTGGATTCAAGGACTGTGAAAGAATGGATTTTTTTAAGCCTATTAGTTGTGGTAATTTGTTATGGCAAACCTAGGATTGTTATATAACAGCTTTCTGACAGGTTTCTTTCCAGTTCCCACTGAACTCCAAACATCAAAATTGTACATCTCATTAATGACTTAATTGTTTTGTACTCTATTCCTTTTTTAAATTTTCTCTCATTTTTCCTCCTTATTAAGTACCAGCCAAAAGCCATGACTTCCTCCTTTACATTCTTTTAATAATGCTGATGATAAGAATGATACCCCTGAAACTTATTTAGTATTTGTTCCACCAAACAAGCTTTATGCATTTTCCTTTCTAAATCTCATCAAAACAAGGCAAGTACTAGTATTTTTTATATTAAAAATGGAGACACTGAGGAACAGAGGGATTAAATAGTACTAAGTGGCAGAATGAAAATTTGCTTTGAGATCGGACTACAGATTTTACTATATTTTTCAGTTTATATCATTGAATGTTTGTTTCAGGCTGCCTTCTAATAACTATGCATTTTTCTTTTTTGTACATTCAACAGAGATAACAAAAATCAGATGCATAAGCATATCCATTTAATCTTCCCTTTTAAAGGTTTTTAAATATTATTTATATTGTGATGCATTTCTTTCAACTTTTATTAATTCAGGAAAGAAATGAGGCAAATTGTGTGAATACTTTTAACCTATAAGTAATTTAAAAGTTCTGTCTTATTTATCTTTTTTTCTTTAGGATTTTTTTTTTTTTTTGAGATAGAGTGAGAGTAAGAGAGAGAGAGAGAGAGAGAGAGAGAGAGAATGCACAGGCAGGAGGAGGAGAAGAGGGAGAAGAAGACTTCACACTGAGCAGGGAACCTGATGCAGGGCTTGATCCCAGGACCTGATCATGACCTGAGCTGAAGGCAGCCGCTTAACCAACTGAGCCACCTAGGCACCTCTTATGTATTTTTTTTTTTTTTTTTGTAGCATTTAGCACAATTCTTTGAATGTTAGAAGTACCCAAAATTTTATTAAATGAATATAGTTAACCCAAGTATCAGCTCCCAGTTGTCCCCCAGTTTCCCAGCATTCTAGGATTGTATTTTCCTTCAATATTTTAATATAATGGCACAGGTCCCTATTGTATATGCAGTGGAAAGCCCATTGCTCTTCTGCCCCTCAGTGCTTCCGAATCTCAGGAGTTGGGAGAGGGGTCCATATATGTTCCCTGCTACCTACCACTTCTTTTCCTTTTGAACTCCTGCTATTAGCTTCATTCTGTGACTTGTCTCCTGAGACTGCCATCCTCTTTTCCTGTTCCACTGACAAGAAAGTGCTATCTGGTAGACTCCTGCTGATTGTCTGGAGTGTAAAGGGGATGAAATCATTTCAGACTTATTCATCCAATAATTCAGCAAACATACAAACATTGAGTGTTTTGTAGCACTGTGGTGGGCACGGGGAATACCAATGATAACCAAACAAATGGAAATTCCCACATTCATGTAGCTCATACTCAAGTAAGAAAAACAAAACTCCCACAGATGCACATATGAATATAAAATTACAACTGAGGTAAGCGTGATGAAGGAAAGGCCCATGGTAGATTGATAACTACGGCAATGGCTTGAACAGAGAGCAGAAGGATAAGTGCGCATTAGCCAGACCTGTGGCAGAGAGAGTTGGGGGATATGGGCACTGAAGTAAGGATGACAGCACATGCAAACAAACAATAGCAGGGTGAAGCAAGGTACACTGCAGCAACTATAAAAAAGCCCATTGCTAGGGATGCACACCTGGGCCAAGAAGAGAGAGGAGTGAGTCTGGAGAAAACAAGCAAAGTCACTTTACCAAGGGCACAGTCTTCTTCAGACTTCTTTAACAACAAATGGGATCTTAATTCTAAAGTTAATTGAGAGTTAGTGAACAGTTCAAAGCAGGAGATTGACATATACCATTTGTATTTTGAAAAACAACAACAAAACCTCTGGCTACTATATATAGACAAGAACTAAAAGGGTGAGGCATAATGGATGTTAGGGATTCCTAAAAGGAAGTATCGGTCCAGGTGAAAGATGATGGCTTAGAGTAGGGAAATGATGGTAGAGATGAAGATAAATGGTAAGATTTGAGAAGTACAATGCAAGAGAACCTAGTGATATGTGGGAAGCATAGGATGTCAAAAATATAAAGTTTGCTAAAAATGGTATAGGCAGCAAATTGAAAAAAAAAAAAATACGTGTCCAACGCTGCAGTCTTAAAAAGTAATCAGACTTTTGAATATGGGAAATTTTCATGAGCTATATCTCTTCTTAGCCTCTTGCCTAAGAGTTTTTCTTTATACCTACTTACTTCCCTTTAAAACCACATTTTATACCATCATTTTGTTGCTTTACATATTTCTAGACTCACAATCATTTCTTCATAATAACTTTAACATAATACACCTATTAAGTGGACAGTTTAGCAGTAAATCTCCACTACTTTAGGGCCTAGATTTGCACTGCCAACACTTCTGTTGAACTGTTGCTAAACTGTCTGCCACAGTTTCACCCTTAGCACTGAAAAGACCTTGGGGATGTACTGAAATCAAACTTTTTTTTTTTTTTTAAAGTATATCTTAGACCAAATTCTTAGACTAAGACTTTCACCAGAACTTCCACAGTCACAAAGTTGTGTGTGACTGTGGTTACTTTCATCTCCCTATTGAGTCAAATTATTTCAGGCTTCTTTTAACCCTTCATATCCTAACATCTCCTGTTATTGAACAGATGTAGTATTTATACCTCCTAGAAGAAAATTAATTTTTTTTTATTATTTTCTAGTTCTCATACTATATATATTTGTATTCCCTACCCTTCAAAAATATCAGTTTAGGTATCCCAAAATGGCTTACAGAAACTAATATAATTAGTTTACAAAGAACAGAATAACTGAAGTACTTAATGTTAACAGGTAGAATCAAAATGCTTAGTATGAAATGACTTCCAAATCCATACATTTCTTGGAGAAGGAGTATCTATACCTAATATTGGATTTCTTCTTGTGCTCTTTTGAAGGGAACATCCTTTTGTCTCAGAACTTCCCCTGTTTTCTTACCCGGATTTCTTCACCAGGGCTGATGAAGAGTTGGCAAGAATCATTGACCATCATGTAAGACTGAATTCCTTAAATTAGCAACAAAAGCTTTGTTCTTTAAAGGCACTTTGAATTAGAAAGTATAGTTCTGAGACTGAGACATTAACACGTGGAACTTAAAAATAAGGCCATGATTGGACTTTGCCAAACTTAATTATATCTTACTGTGCTATCTATATACTGTACTGCCTTTATTGGGTTACAGCAAATTTGGCTTTCTGTCATTTGTGAAATACTAGCTCCATCCTGTTTCCTGAATTAGTACTGATTTCTTGGGACAAAGATCTGATTATTTAACACTGATGTCTTTTAAACAGTGTAGTTTTTGTAACAGAACAACAATCTTTTGACTCAATTTTTGATGACCATTCTTTACCCTTGAAATATAAGATGGGCTTTAATCACTTTATTCTCAATATGACTTAAACAAGCAGTGACCATAGATATTATCCACTTATGACACTTCAATTCACTGGGCTATATTTAGATGATGATTTCTTAGGAAATCATTTTATAACTGTTTCTTTTTAGGAGTAGAGTTGGAATAGGAGAAAAAGTATTTTCTGTTTTTCTTATAATACAGTATGGACTAAATAACATATAGAATGTGTTTAAGTTCTTAAGAATTAGACTTCTGTTGATTTTTCACAATGTAAAGATCAAGGTCATGAAGTACACTGAAATCTCTCATATAAGGTAGTTCAGTTGTTTTTGTTTATAGATACTGTAATTATTATACCAACCACCACTTTATGCTACAACGTAAGATCAATAGTTTTGTCAAACAGAGTAGTATTCAGTTTTATGACAAAAATTATGTCACAGATGGCTACATAGTTATCAAGGTAACTTTGTATTTAAAAATTTAACTGGGAATAAGAAAAGTGAATATGATTTTATTAAACTTTTTGTTTAATATTAACTCTGTTAATATTAACTCTGTTTAAAAAAAAACTTACTGTCTTTGGAAGGCTTCCTAATTGACTAATTAGTCCTGCTTATTAGTATCTATATACCCCAAATAATAGTTATAATCCAGCACTAGTATATAGTAATTTGTAAGTTAACTGATAGGTCATTAAGCGTTGTCTGGTTGTCTGTGAGTATGGATGGGCTGAGGATAACAAAATAAATAAGCAAGGGTATGAAGTATCTTTTGCAATTTCATGCTAAGGGTCATTCTGTCCTGAACTATTTTACCCAGCTTGAAGACAGATTACCACCTCTTTCTCCACTTCCTTCATTAAAGATAGTAGAAAGGAAGTAGGGTCCTCATGATGATGATGTTTGGTTGGTTTGCAGTCCTTATTTCCAACTACTGAATCCTATAACTTTTGCTCCCACATAATGCTGTTACTGTCAATAACTGACATGTTTCATGGAGATGAATCCCTTAGAAGTCTTTGTATTTGTCTGTTGCAGAATCAGCATTTGTCTGCCCATCAATTTCATATTCTATCCCATATATAATCACAATTTTGCCTTTCACCTTAATTTGTTTTTTCTTTTTGTTTTGCTTTGGCTTGATTTTTCATTTTATGATTCCATGCTATCATGTAAATACCAATATTGATTAAGAAGTGAAATTCCTTTGTAATATAAAAATGTAAACCCTATTGTCTCTTCTTTTTAATGGTTTATTATTATTAAAAACTTTAAGAGCGAATATGGTTTCTTTTGTTTTGTGGAGGGGAGTGAGACTTACATAATTTCTAATAGAGGGCTTGCATATTTTTCCAGTTATTTTGGGGTTTAAATTCTTCAAGAATATCTATGAGAAAAACTGAGAAGATAATTGGATATGGAATCTGCATTTTGAAAAGATAAACTGATATATTTATTCATTTTTTCATGAAAAATCATATGTAAATGACACTTTCCCTCTCTGACAGTGGCAGAAAGAGCTGAAGATTCGACAGAAAGAAGATGCAATATGTGAGGCCCAAGAACGTAAAGACAAAGAGTTAAAGGAAAAAAATCATTTCAGAGAAATTATGAAGAGAAGAGAAGAGAAACTACACAAGCAAACCAAACCCTATGAGCTTCCTCCTAGGACTGAAGTAATTTCATTAGAAATAAGATAACCCCCAAATTGAAGTCCATATGCCAGAAATTGCATGAAAGAGAGCAAGATAGCTAGATGTTAGGAAAAACTTCTAATTAACTAGAAGCCATTTCTTCAGAGTTGTTATCCTGGTGCAGACTCTTTAATAGTTTTATCTTCGTCCTAAATTAGCAGCTCTTAATCACATTTGAGTGAAGTGATTTTACTAGTTAAACATTTTCAAGAGTATGTCTAGAGCTCTTCCTAATTGACTTTTTTCTTTTGATCATACAGCATCTTTAATGATTCTCGGAGTATTGATTTTCAGTGGACCATTAGAAGGAAATGGATTGTAAATTATTAATGAGTCACATTTAAGAATTATTCCTTGAAAATAGAATGAGCACCAACTGATACTCCTATGTTAACTATTATTACAAATAAAAGAAGTAAGGCACCTGGTTGGATTTGTATTTCATAGTCAATGCCGCATCCAACTCTAGGTCAGAAACTTGAATTCAGTGAAGTACAGTAGATAAATAAATCTAGGCAGGCCATTCATCTCAGGATGATTTGGTCTTTGGTGGATACCAAAGGAGACCCCTGAGTGACGGTGGTTTTACCTTGCCAGATGAGTTTATAAGGGTGAATCTTGATGGTCCTAGAAGGTAACAGGAACACTTACCAGAGGGAGTCAGCCAATTACAGGTGATTTTTTTTATATAATTTTTTATTTTTTATAAACATATATTTTTATCCCCAGGGGTACAGGTCTGTGAATCACCAGGTTTACACACTTCACAGCACTCACCAAAACACATACCCTCCCCAATGTCCATAATCCCACCCCCTTCTCCCAAACCCCCTCCCCCCAGCAACCCTCAGTTTGTTTTGTGAGATTAAGAATCACTTATGGTTTGTCTCCCTCCCAATACAGGTGATTTTTAAAAGGCACTTCACTTCCTCTGAAACTCTCAATCTATAGGTTGGGTTGGGGTTCCCATGATGGCTTACACCTCTTTCTGAAAATCACAGATAATAACCACACCTCTATTTCTTGATACTCAAGGGACAGTTACTTTATTAGGGATGTTAAACTCAAATGACTACCAGGTTAGGAAGGTAACAGAACTCAGCAAAATGAGCTATGGAATACCTTCCCTATCTAAAAAAAGTTCCCAGCACTTGGCTATACTCATCAAGGTATGTCCAGTAGTATAGCATCATACAATCTTCCAAGAAGGAGCTCTTAAATAGGATTGTTTTTTAAAATAAAAGCTGTTAAATTTTAAAATACTGGCAATTAATTTTTTAAAAAGAATCACATAATTTGGGATTGAATTTGTGACCAATATTATGTGAATATACAGCATCATTCTTTAAGATAACAATAATATGTAAAAGAAAAATGAGAGGTTTGAGGAAGGTTCTTTTTATTATGATTCTCTATAAGGCTGTTTCAAATCTATGTGGCTCTTCCCAAATATTTTGTGTCATCCTTGTTTCCTTTTACAGAGATTTAGTTCTCAGAAATAATATCTTCCAGTGTACCTTTCCAAATACCTACATTAATCTGTGCTTTCTTCGTATATGAAAAGAAATCTCTCCTACAGAGGCCAGCCAGTCCCCTTTCCCTGAGTTTCATCACTTTGAAAATCTTGCTTCGTCAGCTATTTACTCTCCTCCTTGAAGGAACTCCTTATTACTCACTCCTACTCACAGATGTCTCCATTTTCTACCATCCTTCCATTCAAAGCCCTTTCTCCTTAAGTCCCACAGCGATAGCAGCCTTACCAGACTGCTCTTTTAAGTCATAACCTTTCTGACAGGTTGTGAAAGAGGGAACCATTGGGCTGTGAGTTGTGGGGAAGGGTCTCTGGACATCTCATTGCTACTTATAAGAATGTCAGCAAATTCTGCTGTTTCAGAACCACTTTCATACAATCCTGGTGCTTCCAGTTTCTATAATATTCTAGTGTTCTGGGGCATGGATTAGTTTGCCTTAAGTCTTCCTGCAGACTTAGGTTTATTTATTCATTTTTCTGTTCTGCTTAGTCTGCTCCCACTGTTCACCTGCTTTCCAATTTCCACATTTTCCTTAGTATTTTCAATGTACTGTCCTATTTTCTCCTTATGGATTCATGCCTTTAAAAAAATTAATTCTTGGGGTGCCTGGGTGGCTCAGTGGGTTAAAGCCTCTGCCTTTGGCTCAGGTCATGATCCCAGGATCCTGGGATCGAGCCCCGCATCGGGCTCTCTGCTCAGCGGGGAGCCTGCTTCCCTTCCTCTCTCTCTACCTGTATCTCTGTCTACTTGTAATCTCTGTCAAATAAATAAATAAAACCTTAAAAAAAATCTTTATAAAAAAATAAAAAAAAGTAATTCTTTTTCTATCATAGTAGTAGAGATTTCTAAGGGAGCAAAGACAAAACAATGTATGTATACACATATACATAAGGAGAAAGAGATGATTAGTCAGAATGTTTATACCTTTATTCTTAAATTATTTTATGAAATTCTTTATTCTTAGCCTTTAAAATTCTTACAGTCTGACAACACACATCTCTCTTGGTCTTCCTCCTATACCTGGATTAGTAGAAAAGGCTGGGGCTTATAGATCTGGGTTCACATTCTAACTATGCTCCCTGGTACCCACGAAACATTGGGTATGTCACCAAAACTACTGCAGCTTCAGTTTACTCACTTATAAAATGGGTACCATTTGTGTAAAGAGTGGCACCAGTCAGAAACTAATCAGGAAAACAGGAATGTGTCAGTCATTTTAAGAGAGAGTTTAATGTAAGGAATTACTTTCAAAGTGTTAGAGACTTGAGAAAATGAAAAGGAAACATAGAAACAATACCAAGTGCAAGAAATCGGTACCACCCCCATGGCCAGGGCATCAGAAGGAAAGAGGGCTGGATTATTAGACTCTAGAAGCAGTGGAGACAAGTTGCATAAGGTGGGATCCAGCCCTCTGTCAGGAAGGCGCTGCCCTGCTGCTGCTGGGACCTCTGACAGGGCACAATAAGGCAGTCTGGGGGCACAGAGGAAAAAAGGAAACAAGAACAAATTGTCTGTGGCTCAAATCATGCTGCCAGGAAGAGCAAGAAAAATGGGAAGAATCAGGGCCATCTTTTGCCATCCTGGAGCTTTTCCTCTGATGCTCCTGTCCCCCACATCATAAAGCAGATGGAAGGGTAGGTTTGGGGCTGAAAGGCACTTGTTAAATAACTAGAAAAAATATGTAGTGCAATGCTTAGAACATATTAACTACATGCAATACAAATTAATCCAACCCCTTTTATCTTCTGCATTTTTGGCCTTCTTTTCTACAAACTTTCCCCAGACCCTTCCTCTCCTCAAAAAAGGAGCTTGAAAGAAAGCATCACCTTTTAAGTTAATGTAAAGCAAGTTTATTATCATTTATCTTTATAACTAACCCTTAATTCTTTCAGTAAGTACTTCACCTAACACAAGCTTAACTGGAACTCTTTTGTAATTTACTTTCATATTGATTTTGTCTCACAATTCACAAAGTGTTCTCCGAGTCCCAGCCTGGGCTGGGCACCAGGTGGTTCTCTCAGTGACTCTTGTGTGTTTAGGTTATGGTTTCTGGGCCGTGGTTGCTTGTTTTCCCAGTCTCCCTGCTTCAAGTTGGTAAGAGGAAAAAGGAGAATGATAAATATATACCATGTCTTATTAACTCTCTGCAGCTCTTACTCATCTTTAAGTGCTTCTACTGCTTGGAAGCGTTAACTTCTCTAGCTCTAAATCCCTTTCTACCCCAAACTCATTTCCATGACTCGTTCCTATGCTACTTTCACTCTATGTATACATTTATTTTGAAAGAGTAAACCCAGGTCTTCCTACATTCATTTACTATGCATTCTCTATAGATTTCTGTTAGCAACTCCCAAAGCAGCAGCTTGTTCACATCAACTACCTAATTAACATTATACCTTACTGAGAATGAAATATTTATAGGAATTTTAGCCAGTTTTACTAGGGCATTAAAAATTAAAAGATAGGGACGCCTGGGTGGCTCAGTTGGTTAAGCAGCTGCCTTCGGCTCAGGTCATGATCCCAGCGTCCTGGGATGGAGTCCCACATCGGGCTCCTTGCTCGGCGGGGAGCCTGCTTCTCCCTCTGCCTCTGCCTGCCATTCTGTCTGCCTGTGCTCGCTCTCTCTCTCTCTCTGATAAATAAATAAAAATCTTTAATAAAAAGAAATTAAAAGATATATATTAAGGGACAAAAGAGAGAAAAGATAAATAGTAAATAAATTCTGAGTAACATAAGATGAACGTAAGCATTTCCCCTAGTGCAATTTAATAAAGATAAATCAAAAGATTTGGAAAGGTTTGTGGAATGCCAAAGAGAAGTTTAGGGAAGAAAATACCCCAAATAAATGTCTCTACTCTGACATTACTGAGTGGGTGTTTGGGGACATGAAGTAGTAGTAGACAAAATAACTCACAATGGTAGAAACTCTACCTAATGTGTACCAACTATAATTCAAATAATTGATTCTTCTGCTCTTACCAGTAAAAATGCTCTCTTGGACATATGACTCTAACTGTCGACTAGTTGATTATGAGTGACCGTTCTCACTTTAAAATTTTTTTTTTAATATTTTATTTATTTATTTGAGAGAGAGACAGTGAGAGAGAGCATGAGCAAGGAGAAGGTCAGAGAGAGAAGCAGACTCCCCATGGAGCTGGGAACCCGATGCGGGACTCGATCCCGGGAATCCAGGATCATGACCTGAGCCGAAGGCAGTCGTCCAACCAACTGAGCCCCCAGGCTATATCAATAAATCCAAAGAAAGATACCGTATATAACTAGTAAACACAGTTCCTTCTTTTCATATACCACCATCCCACCACTGTCCATACCACATGGTCCTATAGCAAGGTTTACAGTAGAGGCACTTTCGACATTTTAAGTTGGATAATTATTTTAATGGAAATTGGGCCTTTTGCACATTTTCAGCTATTTAACGGTATCTTTGGTATCTACCTGCAAGATATAAGTCATACGCCTTGCCTTCCCCCCTCCCCATCCCGATCAGTTCAGACTACCAAAAGTACCTCTGGGAATAAAATTGCTCCTGGTTGGGAATGACTGGCTTATAGTTTCACTAACCTTGAGTTCCAAATTCCAAATTTAACTTATTGGTGATTGTTTTTCAGGTTTCTTTCAAATTCTGTCCAGCTGTTTACACATGAAGCTCTTACTTTTGGTCAGCAGGTGACTCCCACTTAAAATTACCATAGGTCTCATGAAGCCACTTCATTCCTCCTCACATCTCCATTTGCTGAAGTGAAAATACGAACAAGAGGGCCCTTATTTGTTTTATATGTCATTAACTGGTGATATTTATCACATTTCCTGTGGGCTAAACACAAGTGAAGGCAGGAAGCCATGAAAACCTGCTTTGCCAATGCCTGTATAGAAAAGACATGCCTATAATAAATTCCTCCCACACTGTACTTCACAGCCCTAGGCTGGCCACTTAAGACCTCAAGTATTTGTAAGTCTCCTTGTACTAATTCTAGGTATTTTTCTCTGACATATAGGATGTGTTTGGAAATTTAGAGCAAAACTCATTTTAAATTATCTTCTATAAATTCACATATTTATATAGTTTTGCAAATTTGTTGATTTGGTGACTTTGGAGCTACATGCATTTTTCATAGTGACATAGATTTCAAGGATAATTTGGCTCTAATGTTATTCAAGCCCACTTTTTCCTCCAATCATTCTAGCTAAGGGACCTATTTACATAATACCTAGTGCCTTGTTATTTTTTTATTCCTGCTTCATTGGAAAGCCAAGAGTAAACAAAAACAAATGCATTTCCAAATCACTTTTTAATTGGAAAATCTTTGTGGTATTTCACTTTCTAGTGAAATTTCCCAAGCCTATTCTATCCTGGAAAAGGCAGGGTGTTTTTTTTTTTTCTTATGAATTAAAGCACATGGTAGAGGTTAAGCATTTCAGAACCATGAGTGCAACTTTTTTTATTATCTGTATATATTCTAACATCTACTTTTTATTATTATTATGTTAGTAACTGTACAGTACTTCATTCATTTTTGGTGTAGTGTTCCATGATTCATTGTTTGTGTATAACACCAGTGCTCATAGCAATACATGCCCTCCTTAATACCTATCACTGGGCCAACTCATTCCCCCACTCTCTTCCCCTCTGAAACCCTCAGGGTGTTTCCCAGAGTCCATAGTCTCTTATGGTTCATCTTCCCCTCTGATTTCCCTCACTTCATTTTTCCTTTCCTTGTCCTAATGTCCTCCATGCTATTCCATATGTTCCACATATAAATGAAACCATAGGATAATTGTCTTTCTAAGCTTTATTTAGTTCACTTAGCATAATCCCCTCCAGCTCCATCCATATCGATGCAAAAGTTGGGTATTCATCCTTTCTGATGGCCGAGTAATATTCCAGCATATATATGGACCACAACTTCTTTATCCATTCCTCTGTTGAAGGGCATCTCAGGTCCTTCCAAATTTTGGCTATTGTGGACATTGCTGCTATGAACATTGGGGTGCATTTGGCCCTTCTGTTCACTACCTCTGTATCCTTGGGGTAAATCCCTAGTAGTGCAATTTCTGGGTCATAGGGTAGCTCTATTTTTAATGTCTTGAGAAACCTTCATACTGTTTTCTAAAGTGGCTGTACCAACTTGTGTTATACCAATAGTGTAAGAGGGTTCCTCTTATACAAAGACTACTAGCAATCCAGTGATGCCATGACTATTTACTCTCAAGTTTCCTCTCAAAGACATTCATTTCATGTCACTGGAAAACGGAGTTTGAGTAAATGCTAAATTCCCAGGAAGACTGAACATTGGTAGCTTCCTGATAGGCCCAGGCAACCAAAAGCCAAAGAAAGAGAAATAAAATGCTGAGAAGTCATCTTTCATTTAAGTTAGCCATCAGTCATTCCCCATGCCTGGTTTAAGGAGAAGGGTGAAAATAAGCTTACAACCTAGCTATTTAATTACCAAATAATAAAGGTTTGAAGTTCCTTGAAGGAAAACTCGAGAGTCCATTACAACCTTTGGGGCCAACACAGATGAAATCAACACTCATGAAAACAGGGAAATGATAAGGAGGAATGAAATAGCTCATAAGATGTTAAGTGTTAGTGCTTACAATCAATAATCTAGTGCTCTCATTTTACAGATGAGAAAACTGAGCACTGGTAGTTCACCAAGCTAAAGATAAGATATTTATTATTTCACTGAATACAACAAAACTATGAAGCAGGTAAAATAATGTCCATTGAATCCTGAGGTAAAAGGGGCTTTTAAAAGTAATGTGCAACAATGTCACTTAGGTCTGTGAGCTCTAATGACCACACTACACTTCCTTAGAGATTTGGAAAAACAGTAGCAATCAAGAGTCTTACCTGAAAACCAATTCTGTTTATGATACCATTCTGAGGCTCTCTCTCCAAACACAACATGCCACTTATGAATACACACTAACAATATAGAAGAAAAACCACAAGTATATAAAGTTGAATTGTAATAAAGTTTTTGATGAGTTCTCAAAAGAATTAAAAAGTTAAAATTCTTAAAAAGTTTGACAATTCATAAAATAGGCAGTGAAGTCATGATTGTTTTAAATATTCATTCAAGAGCAAGTAACAATATGCTACTCTGTACTTATCCCATTGTACAGTTATTATTATGATTGTGTGGAAAAAATAAATTGTATTTGGGAAGAGAGGTGTAGACAATAGAAAAAGTTTTGATTGTGCCACTTCTGTGTTCTGTGTAGAGTCACTCAATTCAGGCAAATGGATGTTTTCTTGCCTATTCCTTGACTCTATTTTATTGACATATTGTATTTGTCAACTAAGTATTATTTGAACTTTGAAGAAAATAAGTTTTTAAAACATATTTTTGTACCACATCTTCCTTATCCATTCATCTATCAATGGACACTTAGGTTGTTTCTATATCTTGGCTATTGTAAACAGTACGACAGTAAACATAGAGGTGCATATATCTTTTGGAAATAGTGTTTTCATTTTCCTTGGGTAAATACCCAGCAATAGAATTAATGGATCTTATGGTTATTTACTTTAATTTCTTGAGGAACCTCCAGAAGGGAGGTGAGTGGAGTGATGGGCGAAATAGGTGAAGGTGAGTGGGAGGCAAAGGCTTCCAGTTAGGGAATGAGTAAATCATGGGAATAAAAGGCACAGCATAGGGAATATAGTTAATGATACTGTAATAGTGTTGTATGGTGACAGATGGCACTTAAGGTTTCTGGTGAGCACAGAATGATGTATAGAGAAGTTGAGTTACTATGTTGTACACCTGAAAATTAACGTGTCATTGTATGTCAATTATACACATGAAGACAATTTAAAGAAAAGGATTTTGGTAATAGCTGCAACTAGATATAAGGCTCAAGTGATTCAAAAGGCAAACCTTGGATTTTAACTCAGATTTCCTAGTTCTTAATCTTATGTCTTGTACACTTGTACATCAATATAATGCAGGTAATTTTAAGCACCACCATACCTCACAAGAACACTGATGGCTATATTTTAAATGTGCCTGTGAAAAGTGAAATGGAGTATTAATCCAAGGTTGTAGATGCAGAACTGTCTGTTCCTCCAGGGACAGCAAAATAGCTTTTAGAAGGTAAAGTAGGCATTAAAACCTGGATTTACAAAGGTGGTCTTATTTCTTTACCATTTGCTATGATTCTAAAGCTTGTATTTCCTGTTTACTTTCCTCCTTAAAATTACTCTAGATAACCAAGTAGCACAGCAACAATTTTAAAGGACAATAGGAAAGCCAGTGAATGTGGGGATGGTGATGAAGAAGAGAAAGATAATAAGGAGGAGGAAAATGATAAAACCAATATGCACTGAATCTTTGTTTTACTATGGACCAAATACTGTGTTAAGGCTTCTCATTTAATTATTAGTTTTTCACAACTCAGGACAAATGTGTAATTATCTCTTCTTATAGATAAGGAATTAAGGCTTAGAGAGGTCAGTTAACTTGTTCGTGGTTGCACAGCTACTCTAAGTGGGCCTTCTGAACTTATGCGATTCCCAGACCTGTGTTCTTAAGCAATGTGCTACAGTGAATCTGCAATTATATCAGCATGTTAAGACTAAAAATGGTGACAGTCACAATAATGATGAGGAGAAGGAGAATAAACTTCTTGAGAGCCAAGATAATTGTATTCTTACTCAATGATGTTATTGCTCAGAACTTATAACAGTGTCTAGTCCCCAGCAAGTTCTCAATATATGTGTTTCTGGAATAACTGAGTGGATGGATGTATGAACGAATAGATGGGTGGATGAACAAATGAATGGATGACTTGAAGGAGGGTTTAAAATATTTCTATAAAACTAAAAAGCTCATTTAGAGAAGTATGTTCATTTAACAGCAGTGAGTGAGTACCCCTTCACAACCCCTGTTGTGCCGTGGATGCAGTGGCAGGTGTACTCTCATGGAGATTGCCATTTGCTTGCTGGCTTCTGTGTCTATTACAAATGCAAAAGGCTTGCACATCATAGATAACATACAAAACAAATGCAGTTTAACCCCATTGTAACTGATATCAAAGGCAGTATTTATATTACTAGAGTTAGGGCACAGTGGAGAAAATTCTATGAGAAAAAAGAACCATTCCCATCCCAGTTATGTAGAAAAGGTTATGCCCTTCCTAGGTTACCTGATTCCAGGTTCATTAACAGTCTGCTACATTTCCTCCTCACATACAAGTTACTTTTGTGAGCACAAAAGTAACAAGCCTTTAGAAAATTAATTTTTTACAGGTATTATAAATACTGGCATGCTTCTGATTTTTTACAGATACACCGACTCCTGTTCATCTGTAGCTCTAATGTTTCATTTTACTTCTCCATCAAAAGCTTCTCAATCAAAAGCAATAATTAAAGAATACCTATAGTAGAGTCCCTTCAGTTGCATTCACCCCTCAACATGATCACCAGGGCATGAGATCAGTGGCCCGAAAAGTGAGGAAAGGTGGGTCTTGAGGAGGAGAGGGCCCAACACTCTACCAGGCAGGGAGACTGTAGAGAGTAAGCATTGGAAGGGGTAAATTTAACAGTGATTGACACCCTCACTGCCTACCTCAAGGTGAGGGGTGCTTACAAATACCCAGATAGATAAGGAGATTGAGCATCTCAGGTTAGTGGGTTGACCTGCTGCTGCACCACTGAGGAACTGGTAAGTAGAGAAAAGTATTAAAAGAGGTATTATATGCAGTGCTTTACAAAGACACGGTCTGTTGTCTGGGTGAGATGAGAAGCCAGAACTCTGTTTTAGCACAAGAAAACCAAAGAGGGAAGATTAGATATACTTCATGACACATGAGTACCAAAAATGTATCAGCCCATCCATTCTGCAGTAGAGATTAGGGAGAATTCACTGGACACTGGGAAGATTTAAGAATTCAATCACCTCTCCACTACCTTGCATGGGCTGTATCTCCCCTCTGTGTGTTCAAATGTCAGCTAAGAAAAGAGAAGAGCATGAGAGGTAGAGAACATGAAAGACAAAACAGTTATCCCAAAAGAAATAAGTTAATATTTAAATAGTCACTTGAGATAGAATCTGGGAAGATGGCAAAGTAGAAGGACCCTAAGCTTACCTCATCCTACAGATACAATTAGATAACACATCATTATAAAAACCGAGAACCTGAAGACTGGCAGAATAAACTCCATAATTAAATGTATAGAAGAGGCCACATCAAAGAGGGTAGGAAGGTTGGAGACTTGTGGAGATCAAAACAGACCCTAGGACTGTCTTCAGGAAGGTGGGAGGGATCCACAGACACTAAGAAGGGAGAGATACAGGCTATCACACCAGGGAGCCTGTACAGGGAAGATAGGTCCCTGTAATATTTGGTCTTGAAAACCAAAAATGGTCAGCATCACCAGCCATCAGGTAAATACAAATCAAAACCACAATGAGATACCACTTACACCAGTTAGAATGGCAAAAATTAAGACAGGAAACTAGTGTTAGAAAGGATGTGGAGAAAGGGGAACCATCTTACACTGTTGGTGGGAATGCAAGCTGGTACAACCACTCTGGAAAACAGTATGGAGGTTCCTCAAGACATTAAAATTAGAGCTACCTTACAACCCAGCAATGCACTACTAGGAATTTACCCCAAAGATACAGATGTAGTGAAAAGAAGGGCCACATGCACCCCAATGTTCATAGCAGCAATGTTCATGACAGCCAAAGTGTGGAAGGAGCTGAGATGCCTTCCAACAGAGGAATGAGTAAAGAAGATGTGGTCCATATATACAATGGAATATTACTCAGCTATCAGAAAGGATGAATACCCATCATTTGCATCAACATGGATGAAACTGGAGGGGATTATGCTAAGTGAACTAAATCAAGCAGAGAAAGACAATTATCATATTATTTCACTCATATGTGGAACATAAGGAATAGTGTGGACCACCACAGGGGATGGGAGGGAAATGTAAATGGGAAAAAATTAGAGGGAGATAAACCACGAGAGACTCTGAAATCCAGGAAACAAGTTGGGGGTTACAAAAGGGAGGGGGATGAGGGGTAACTGGGTGATGGGTATTATGTAGGGCACATGTTGTGATGAGCAGAGGGTATTATATGCAACTAATGAATTGCTGAACACTACATCACAAATTAATGGTGTTCTATATGTTGGCTAACTGAACATTAAAAAAAAAAAAAAAAAAAAAAAAAACAGAGCAGCCAAATTTTGTGAGTTCTTAAAACTAGCAGGACTTAAAACCTGGAATTTTAAGAAATAGTAGGGTGACTCTGGGAGAGCCTGGAGAGTGAAAGGAAACTGAATCCTTGCCCTTAAAGAGACAGTATAACACCCCAAAGAGATAAAGTACAGAATCAGCAGTTTGAAAATTGCCTGACACATAAGAGAGAAGAATTATTTACTAATCTAAAAGCATGTTCCAGAGGGACAAAGAACCTTGAGAGACTCCTTCAGGAACAAAGGAGCTGAAAGGTACCATTTTCTTCCCTTGGCTCCCAGTGTAAACAGTTGGAACCAGCTGTGGAAACCTGTAGGAATCAGGATGGTGCCAATGTTTCCTACATAACTTCCATATTTCACAACCTGCCCACTTCAGTGGATCAGTACAGTCTAGCCAGGCTAGCTTCAGTCAGGATGCTGCAGGCTCCAACCTTAGAAGACCAACACAAATCTTGCAAATACTGTGCATCTTGCCCTCATGTGCTTTTTGGATCTGCCCCATCCAATCCAGCTAGACTGGGTTACAACAACAGCAGCATCAGCAAATATCCTCTTGCAGAGGACCATGACATAAATCTTGCTAAAACTATATGCCCACCCCCAAGCATGTTGTGGATTCACCCCCTCCAATACACGTTTTTGCAGGAGCCCATCCAAATCATGGCCACAAGCCTGGCAGCGAGCAAAGAGCACTGACAGGGACCTGCATCACTCTGAAATAACTCCAGCCCTGGGGAGAGGGAAAGATAATGAAACATACCAGTTAGACTGTGACCCCTGCAGTGGGTTGGGGGAAGAAACCTGGTCTGATTGCAAACCCCGCCAACCAATGAAACCCCTGAGGGGACAATACAGGGAAATCACCTTGCAATTTGGTGCTACTTTATCTCTGCCAAATGTCTGGTCTGACTCAACTCAAGGCCAAGGTGGCCTCAGTTGAGTCCACTAACACCACAGGGAACAAACACCGACAACAATGCAGGCCAAGAGCCACTGTAGACAACTGCACTGAAACCAAAAGTGGCTGAGCCACCACAGCAGAGTGCATGCAGCACACATAGGAGACACCCCTAAAGTGCCAAGTTCTGGTAAAAAGAGGACTATACTGCAAGGTGTTACAGACCTCTTCTTCATAAGGCTTCTACTTTCCTAAGACATAGAAACAGACACAGACAGTGAGATAAAAAAAGTCAGAGAAGTAAGTCCAAATGAAAGAAAAGGACAAAACTACAGTATAAGACCTAAGTGAAATGAAGATAAGTTATATGTCTGATTCAGAATGTAAAGTAATGATCATAAAGATTCTCATTGGACTTGAGAAAATAGTGGAGTACATTAGTGAGAGCCTTAATAAAGAGATAAAAAAGAACCAATCAGAGATGACAAACACAATAAATGAAATTAAAAATGTAAAAGATGGAATATATAGAAGACTATAGGAAGCAAAAGAACAAATCAGTGACCTAGGGGACAGACTAATGGAAAGCAATCAAGGTTAACAGAAGAGATTAAAATATACCAAAATAAAAATAGGAAAATCAGCAACACCACCAAGCATAATAACATTTGCTTTATAAGGATCCTAGAAGAAGAGAGAGAAAAGGGGGCAGAAAATGTAAGTGAAGAAAATAGCTGAAAATGTCCTGAATATGGGGGAGGAAAGAGAAATTCAAATCTAAGAGGCACAGAGATCCCCCAAAAAATCAACCCAAGGAAGACCACACCTAGAACATAGTAATTAAAATAGCAAACATAGTGGTAAACAGGGAATTTTTAAAAGCAGCAAGAAGAAAGAAAACAGTTACATACAAGGGAAACTCCATAAGGCTATCAGCTGATTTTTCAGCAGAAACTTTACAGAACAGACAGGAGTGGCATAATATATTCAAAGTGCTAAAAGGGAAAAATCAGCAGCCAAAAATACTCTATCAAACAAGACTATCATTCACCATAGAAGGAGATAGAGTTTCCAAGATAAACAAAAGTTAAAGGAATTCATCACTACTAAACCAGCCCTCCAAGAAATGTTAAAGGGGAATTTGAGTGGAAAGGAAAGATCATAAAAAACTAAGAAAAATAGGAAGGATAAAAGTAGTTAAATTAAGTATGTTTGTAAAAAAAAAAAATAAGCCAAGAGATTCACAAAATAAAAGGATGTAAACTATGACACCATATACCTAAAACATAGGGGTAAGAGGACTAAAGAATGTATTCAAACTTAAGTGACTATCAGCTTAATAGAGCCTGCTATATGCAGATGTTATATGCAATCCTGATGGTAGCCATAAATCAAAAATAAGTGATACATATGCAAAAAATAAAGAGGGATCCAAATATATCACCAAAAAAGCCAACTTATCATGAGAAAAGATATAAGAACAGAGAAAAACTACAAAAACAACCACAAAATGAGTAACAAAATGGCAATAATACATATCTATCAATAATTACTTTGAATGCCAATGGACTAAATGCTCCAATCAAATGACACAAGGTGAAGAAATGGTTAAAAAAGCAAAACCCACCTATAATGTGCCCACAAGAGACTCATTTCAGACCTAAAGTCATAAGCAGACTGAAAATGAGGGAATGGAGAAACATTTGTCATGCAAATGGATATGAAAAGAAAGACAGGTAGCAATATTTGTATTGGACAAAATAGACTTTAAAACAAAGACAGTATCAAGAGAAAAAGAAGATATATCACATGTGAATATTTATGCACCCAATATGGGAGCACCTAAATAACTAACACAATTAATAACAAACATAAAGGAAGTAATTGATAGTAATGCAATAATAGTAGGGAACTTTAACAACCCACTTACATCAAGATTATCCTAACAGAAGATCAAAAAGGGAACAGTGACTTTGAATGACATACTGTACCAGATGTATTTAACAGATATATTCAGAACATTCCATCCTAAGACAGCAGAATACACACTGTATTCAAGTACCCACAGAACATTCTTCAGAATAGATCATATAACAAGTCTCAGCATATTCAAAGACACTGAAGTCATATCATGCATATTTTCTGACTAGAACAATATGAAATTAGAAATTAACCATAAGAAAAAATCTGGAAAGAACACAAATACATGAATGTTAAATAACATGTAACTAAACAAAGAATGGGTCAACTAAGAAATCAAAGAATTAAAAAAATACAAAGAGACAAATGAAAATGAAAACACAACATTCCAAAATATTTAGGATGCAGCAAAAGTGGTTCTAAGAGGAAAGTTTATAGTAATATAGGCCTACCACAGGAAGCAGGAAAAATCTCAAATATACAACCTAATTATATACCTAAAGGAACTAGAAAAAGAACAAAGAAAATCCCAAAACAGTAGAAGAAAGGAAAAAATAAAGAGAAGAACAGAAATAAATGATACAGAAGCTAAAACAAACAAACAAACAAAACAAAACAAAAAACAAAACAGAAAAAAAACAGATCAATAAAACCACGAGCTGCTGCTTTGAAAAGTTCAATAAAATTGATAAAACTTCGGCTAGATTCATAGGATAGAGAGAAAGGAAGAAAAAAAGGACTCAAAATAAGAAATGAGAGCAGAAATAACAACAGATACCACAGAAATACAAAGAATTATAAGATAATATGAAAAATTATATACCAAAAAATTGGACAAGCTAGATATATAGATTATCTATATTAGATATTCTAGATTATAGATATAGATATATCTATATACCTATATATCTATATCTATAATCTAGAATATCTATGAATAGATATATTCATAGAAACATATCACCACCAAAATTGAATCAGGAAGAAGTTGAAAATTCAAATAATCCAATTATCAGCAATGAAGTTGAATTAGTAATCCAAAACTCCCAACATACACATATCCAGGACTGGATGGCTTCACAGGTAAGTTCTTACAAACATTTAAAGAGTTCATATTATTCTTCTCAAACTATTCCAAAAACAGAAGAGGAAAAAAGTTTCAAAATTCATTCTATGAGGGCTGCATTATCCTGATCCCAAAATTATATAAAAACACTACAAAAAAAAAAAAAAGAGAAGTACAGGCCAGTATCTCTGATGAACATAGATATAAAAAAATCCTCAATAAAATATTAGCAAACTGAATCCAATAATACATTTAAAAAGCCATTCAGCATGATCATGTGTGATTTATTCCTTGATAAAAGGGTATTCAATATTCACAAATGAATCAACATGTTATATCACATCAATGAGTCGAAAGGTAAAAACCATATGATCCTTTCAATAGATGCAAAAAAAAAAAAAAAAGCATCTTACAAAGTACTACATCAATTCTTCATAAAAACCCTCTACAAAGTAAGGGTTAGAAGGAACATGTCTCAGCATAATAAAGATTATGTATAAAAAACCCACAGCTAACATCATCCTTATGAATGAAAAACTAAGAGCTTCTTCCATAAGGTCAAGAACAAGGCCAAAAATGTCCACTATCACTACTTTTATTCAACATAGTACTGAAAGTCCTAGTAACAGCAATCAGAAAGAAAAAGGGGAAGGCATCCCATTTGGGAAGGAAGAAGTAAAACTTTCATTATTTCCAGGATGATATGATACTCTACATAGAAAACCCTAAAGACTCCACCAAAAAACTACTAGAACTGATAAATGAATTCAGTAAAGTTGCAGAATACAAAATTAATGTACATTTATTAGTTACATTTCTGTACACTAATAGTGAAGCAGCAGAAAGAAAAATTAAGAAAACAATCCCATTTACAGTTGCACCAAAAATAACAAAATACCTTTCTAAACTTAACCAAGGGGGTAAAAGAACTGTACTCTGAAAACTACAAAACATTAATGAAAGAAATTGAAGATGATAAAAACAAATGCAAAGACATTCCATTCCCATGGATTAGAAGAACAAATAATGGTAAAATGTCCATTATACTTAAGGTAATCTACAGATTTAATTAAATCCCTATAAAAATGCCAACAGCACTCTTCATAGAACTAATACTAACAATCCTAAAATTTCTGTGGAACCACAAAAGACGCTGAATAGCCAAAGCCATATTGAAAAACAGAGGTATCACACTTCAGATTTTAAGTTATATTACAAAGCTGTAGTAATCAAAACAGTATGGAATTAGCACAAAAATAGACACATAGGTTTATAGAAAAGAGAGCCCAGAAATGAATTTAGGATTATATGGTCAGGAAGCAAAAATATCCAAGAGGAAAAATATAGTCTCTTCAACAAATGATGCTGGGAAAACTGGACAGCTATATGCAAAGGAATGAAAGTGGATGACTTTATTACACTATAACACAAAAATAAACCAAAACCAGATTAGGGACATAAATGTGAAACCTGGAACCTTAAAAATTCTCAAAGAGAGCATAGGCAGTAATTTCTCTGACATGAGCCATAATAATATTTTTCTAGATAGTCTCCTGAGGCAAGGAAAAAAATTTAAAATAAACTATTAATATTACATCAAAATAAAAAGCCTCGGCAAGCAAAGGGAACAATCAACAAAACTAAAAGACAAACTACTGAATGGGAGAAGATATTTGAAAATGACATATCTGAAAAAGGGTTAGTATCAAAAATACATATACAACTTGACAACAAGAAAACAAATAATCTACTTAAAAATGGGCAAAAGACATGAACAGACATTTCTCCAAAGAAGACATACATCAGATGGTCAACACTCACATGAAAAGATCATCAACATCACTTATCATTGAGATAGCACCTTACATATGACTGAATGGCTAAAATAAAAAACACAAAAAAGAACCCTATGATCCAGCAATTGCATTACTGGCTATTTTCCAAAGAACAGAAAAACAATAATTCAAAAAGATGTATGTACCCCTATGTTTATTGGAGCATTATTTATAATAGCCAATTATGGAAGCAGACCAAGTGTCCAGTGATACATGGATCAAGAAGTAGTAGTGTAAATATACAATGAAATAATATTCAGCCATACTAAGGAATGAAATCTTGCTATTGGAAACAACATGGGTGGAAATAGAAAGTATGATGCTAAGTGAAATAAGCCAGTTAGAGAAAGACAAATACCACTTGACTGTACTCATTTAACAAGTTAAGAAACCAAACATGAGCAAAAGGGGAAAAAGAGACAAACCACAGAACATATGCTCAACTACAGAGAACAGACAGTTACTAGGGGGAGGTGGGCCGGGGGATGCTTGAAATAAGTGAGGGAGATTGAGAATACTCTTAGCTTGATGAGCACTGTGTAACATATGGAATTGTTAAACTTATATTGTACATGTGAAACTAATAAAACACTGCATGTTAATTACATCAGAATTAAAATTCAAAAAAGAAGAATGTCTTGATTTCCTTGCTTTTCCTATAATTTTAAAAACAGACTGAGCTTCAGGTTTGCCCTGCCCCTAGATAACCAGGAGAGGAAGTATGCTGAGAAATAGCCAAGCAGTTTTAAAAAACTTCAGAAACTAAATTTTCTCTTTATATTTAAAATGTATTATTAAACTAAGTTTGTATTCTTGCAACATATAAATGGAAACCTACTCTCACACATATGAAGAGATATATACATGGATGGACAGTCTAAATACTATATGACAATTTAATATATGGATTCATTTATTAATTCATTTAGCTAATATTTATTTGCTGCCTGCTGGGTTCCAAAGACTTTTAGGAACTGGGAATATATCTATGAGTCAATGAACACGGAAGAAAATATAGTACTTAATGTGTTAAAATATGTATGTTTATGTGTATAAAAGAAGTAATAAAAATATATAATTTCGGATGGGGTAAGTGAAGACAACAATAAAAGCAGGTAAGGAGAGAGTAATGAAGGAAAGTGCATTTTAGATGGAGTTATTATAGATAAACTTTGTAAGGATTTTGACAAAATTGGAAGAAAGAGAATGAGCTATCTGATTTGCTGGGGAAGAGCATTCCAGTCAGCTTTAACAGCAAGTAAAAAATGCCTGCAGTAGTTTAATCCATGCTTTTTGCTAAATATTTCTTCTTTTCCTCCCTTCCAGGCACATGATAGCAATGTACTTTCTGGCCCTTTTGCATTGTGATGGGTCATATGGCAAATTCTGGACAATAAATTGTGAAAAGAAATAGTGTGTGTCACTTCTGTACTGAAGCGTTTTACTTGTTGGCTGGAAAACTTACATGTTTCTTTTTTTCCCCTTTCAGAACCATAATTAACAGTGGTCAAGATATTGAGTCTTATTTCACCTTTATATCATTTAATAAAAATGGTGGGCCCAAGAAGACAAAATGTTTGGTTTTAAGAGCTTTAGATTTTGGAGTTAACACCTTACTGCAGAATAACCCAGCCTATCCGGATGTGATAGGAATGAGTTTGTATGTTCAAAGAAAAGCAAGAAATCCACTACAGCTAGAGAATAATAGGCCCCATAGGCATAGGAAGGAGATGATAGAACAAATTAATAAGAGAAGAGAGAAGAACCATGTGGTCCTCTCAATTGATGCAGAAAAAGCATTTGACAAAATCCAGCATCCGTTCCTGATTAAAACACTTCAAAGTATAGGGATAGAGGGAACATTCCTGAACTTCATCAAATCTATCTATGAAAGACCCACAGCAAATATCATCCTCAATGGGAAAAAGCTTGCAGCCTTCCTGTTGAGATCAGGAACACGACAAGGATGCCCACTCTCACCACTCTTGTTCAACATAGTATTAGAAGTCCTAGCGACAGCAATCAGACAACAAAGAGAAATAAAAGGTATCCAACTTGGCCATGAAGAAGTCAAACTCTCTTTTTTTGCAGATGACATGATTCTTTATATGGAAAACCCAAAAGACTCCACCCCCAAACTAATAGATCTCATACAACAATTCAGCAATGTGGCAGGATACAAAGTCAATGTACAGAAATCAGTAGCTTTCTTATACACTAATAATGAAAATACAGAAAGGGAAATTAGAGAAATTAGAGAATTGATTCCATTTACTATAGCACCAAGAACCATAAGATACCTGGGAATAAACCTAACCAAAGAGGTAAAGGATCTGTACTCGAGGAACTACAGAACACTCATGAAAGAAATTGAAGAAGACACAAAAATATGGAAGACCATTCCATGTTCTTGGATCGGAAGAATAAACATTGTTAAAATGTCTATACTGCCTAGAGCAATCTATACTTTTAATGCTATTCTGATCAAAATTCCACCGGTATTCTTCAAAGAGCTGGAGCAAATAATCCAAAAATTTGTATGAAATCAGAAGAGACCCCGGATTGCTAAGGAAATGTTGAAAAACAAAAATAAAATGGGGGGGGGGGATCACGTTACCTGATTTCAAGCTTTATTACAAAGCTGTGATCACCAAGACAGCATGGTACTGGCATAAAAACAGACACATAGACCAGTGGAACAGAGTAGAGATCCCAGATATGGACCCTCAAATCTATGGTCAAATAATCTTCGACAAAACAGGAAAAATACACAGTGGAAAAAAGACAGTCTCTTTAATAAATGGTGCTGGAATAACTGGGCAGCTATATGTAGAAGAATGAAACTGGACAATTCTCTTACACCATACACAAAGATAAACTCAAAATGGATAAAAGACCTCAATGTGAGACAGGAATCCAGGAGATGAAGTTAGAAGTAAATTTGGGCTCAGGTATCTTACAGTTCTTGGTGTTATAGTAAATGGAATCAATTTTCTCATTTCCCTTTCTGTATTTTCATTGTTAGTGTATAAGAAAACAACTTATTTCTGTGCATTGATTTGTATCCTGCCACATTATTGAATTGCTGTATGAGTTCTAGAAGTTTGGGGAGTGGAGTCTTTTGCGTTTTTCATATAAAGTATCATGTCATCTGCAAAGAGACAGAGTTTGACTTCGTTACTGCCAATCTGAACATCTTTTATTTCTTTTTGTTGTCTGATTGCTGTTGCTAGGGCTTGTAGTACTATGTTAAACAACAGTGTGAGAGTGGGCATCCTTGTCATGTTCCTGATCTCAAAGGGAAGGCTGTCAGCTTTTCCCTATTGCAGATGATATTCACTATGAGTTTTTCATAGAAAGACTTTATGAAGTCGAGGAATGTTCCCTCTATCCCTATACTTTTGAATCATTTTAATCAGGAACAGATGCTGTATCTTGTCAAATGCTTTTTCTGCAACAATTGAGAAGACCATGTGGTTCTTCTCTCTTTTCTTATTGATTCGTTCTATCACACTTGATTGATTTGAGAATGTCGAAATACCCTTGCATCCCAGCACCGAGAACCATAAGATACCTGGGAATAAACCTAACCAAACAGGTAAAGGGTCTGTCCTCGAGGGACTACAGAACACTCATGAAAGAAATTGAAATAAGTATTTTGCATCAGTTTGGGAGAAAAAAATAAAGAAATTGAAGAAGACACAAAAAGTTGGAAGAGCATTCCATACTCATGGATTGGAAGAATAAATACTGTTAAAATGTCTATACTGCCTAGAGCAATCTATACTTTCAATGCCATTATAATCAAAATTCCACCAGCATTTTTCAAAGAGCTGGAACAAAAAATCCCATAATTTGTATGGAACCAGAAGAGACCCCGGATGTTAAGGAATGCTAGTTAATGCTAAGGAAATGTTGAAAAAGAAAAACAAAACTGGAAGCATCACATTGCCTGATTTTAAGCTTTACTACAAAGCTGTGATCACCAAGATAGCATGGTACTGGCACAGAAATAGACACATAGACCAGTGGAGCAAAGTGGAGGGTCCAGATATGGACCCTCAATTCTGTGGCCAAATAATCTTAAACAAAGCAGGAAAAAATATACAGTAGAAAAAAGACAGTCTCTTCAATAAATGGTACTGGGAAAATTGGACAGCTATGTGTAGAAGAACAAAACTCGACCATTCTCTTACACCATACACAAAGATAAATTCGAAATGAATAAAAGACCTTAACATGAGGCAGGAATCTATCAAAATCCTAGAGGAGAACATAAGCAGTAACCTCTTCAACATGGGCCACAGCCACTTCTTTCAAGATATGTCTCCAAAGGCAAAGGAAACAAAAGCGAAAATGAACTTTTGGGACTTCATCAAGATCAAAAGCTTCTTCACAGCAAAGGAAATAGTCAACAAAACAAAGAGGCAACCCACAGACTGGGAGAAGAGATTTGCAAATGACACTACAGACAAAGGGCTGATATTCAAGATTTATAAAGAACTCCTCAAACTCAACACACACAAAACAGATAATCACATAAAAAAAAAAAATGGGCAGAAGACATGAACAGACACTTCTCCAAAGACATACAAATGGCTAACACACATGAAAAAAATGTTCATCATCATTAGCAATCAGGGTGACTCAAATCAAAACCACATTGAGATACCACCTTACACCAGTTAGAATGGCGAGATTTACAAGACCGTAAATAACAAGTGTTGGAGAGGATGTGGAAAAAGGGGAATCCTCTTACACTGTTGGTGGGAATGCAAGTTGGCATAGCCACTTTGGAAAACAGTGTGGATATTCCTTTAAAAATTAAAAATAGAGCTACCCTATGACCCTGCAATTGCACTACTGGATATTTACCCCAAAGATACAGATGTAGAACAAAGAAGGGCCATCTGACCCCAATGTTCATAGCAGCAATGGCCACAGTCACCAAACTGTGGAAAGAACCAAGAAGCCCTTCAACAGATGAATGAATAAAGAAGATATGGTTCATATACAATGTAGTATTAGGCCACCATCAGAAAGGATGAATACCCAATGTTTGTAGCAACATGGTCCGGACTGGAAGAGATTATGCTGCGTGAAATAAGTCAAGCAGAGAGAGTCAAGTATCATATGGTTTCACTTATTTGTGGAGCATAAGGAATAACATGGAGGACATTGGGAGATGGAGAGGAGAAGTGAGTTGGGGGAAATTGGAGGGGTAGACAAACCATGAGAGACTGTGGAGTTGGAGAAACAAACTGAGGGTTGGGGCGGTGTTGGGAGAGCCTGGTGGTGGGTATCATGGAGGGCATGTATTGCTTGGAGCACTGGATGTGGTACGTAAACAATGAACTTTGGAACACTGAAAAGAAATAGAATAAAATAAAATGGAAAAAAAAAAGTAAATTTGGGCCATATCATGTAGAACTATGAAAGCCATGGTTTGAGGTTAATTTTACTTAGTGGTGGGAAATTACTGTAGGGGGACAATGAAACCAACAACTTTAGCCTTATCTGTAATACTGTGAAATTTATGTTAAAAAATATGATTTCTCATTTGAAGTTGTTATTTAATTCACTAAAGTTTTAATATATTTAACTCAGAACTTAAATTATAAAATGGTGATTTAGGAGCTGAAAAGATTTCAACTTAAACCCTATGCTTTGGGTAAGTTACACTATACAATGAGGATGGATCTAAGTATTTTTCTACTGGAAACATCTGGAAACTTATGAGCTGTATGAAACTAACTTGACAAAAGTAAAACCAAATAACAAAACTTAAATTGCCTCAACTGCCTTAAAATTGGGTTGGAAAAAGTTAAGTTATAAATAAAAATACATCTTTGCTGCAGAAGGATGCTCTTTGTGTTATTGTTGCTCTATTAAAAAAAAAAGGAAGAGTGAGTACTTTATCTTTTTTTCTCAATAAGAAAGGCATATATTGATCCTATCAATGGCTGTGATTGCTTCAGCTCAAGCAGAGAGGCATAATTTGCAAGAGAGGCACTACAGAGCTCATAATTTGTGCATGTAGGTGTTTCAGTGGCTTTCATTCACTTTATAGCTGCCATTTCAATGGTAAGGAAAATAGGTTTGATTGGATTTGGCAGTAGTTTTCCTCTAACAATATTTTCAAGAGACAGGATTGCTTGGAGTTGAATTCCCAATCATTTCCTACTATAAGAAGTAGGATAAAACAATGTCTCCAGCATCAAATGTAGTTAGTTCTTCTACTGACTTGTTTTTTTTAATGTTAAAATAATATTCCTCTATGGGAAGAATTGATAAATACTAGTCATTCTCACATACACATTAATATCCTTGAAAACTGAGTTGATTTGTTTGACAACTTATTTGTGTCCCTGAGATCAAAGCATTAAGGAGATGCTACAAGATGGTAACAGGAATAATATTTTGAAATATTTGATGAATACAGATTGGAAATTTTATTCTCCCCTCCTTCTCCCCCCTACTGTGTTCATCACTTAAATATTATAGTACTCAAAGGGATGGGGCACCCCATGTTCATGGCAGCAATATTCACAACAACCAAAAGGTAGAAGTTACCCATATGTCCATTAATGGATGAATAGATAAATAGTGTTTTATACACAGAATAGAAGGATATTAGTATTAAGAAAGAAGGAAATTCTGAAACATGCTACATTTTGGAGAGAAAAATATATAGCTGGGGCTAAAAGATATTCAACAGATAGAGTCACAGGAGTGACACAGGAAGTTCTAAATCCTTTCTTGAAATCAGGCATTTTGAAAACAATGAACCTCTTCCAGAAAGATAAATCCAGATGCAGCAATAGTATATCTGGCTGCAAATAAGTTACCAGGGATGTGTCATTTTCCATTGATTCTAAGAAGTACATTCAATTCCCATTCTAGCATCTTAAAATTGAAATGTTTCTTACAACTGATGACCCTTTAGAATTGCTGTCAACCAAACAACAGTTGTGACACAATTCTCAGTGCCTGGTGGTTCGCTACAAACCTCACTTCAGTTGGGCTATGTACATTGTTGACTCCGTACAAATTGTGCAGCAATGTTACCTAAAATGTCTTCCGAAAGGCTCTACTATAGTTTGGCACTGAAACAAAAGTTAGCTTGCAGGCAGGAAGTCACAGAAACAGAACAGCAGGGTATAAATTTGATGTTAGTGAAACAAACGTTCATTATTGGAAGAATAACTACAATTCCCTGTTTGTTTGCAAAACAGCAAAGTGAATTACGGACCTTAAAAGCAACATACTAGTAAGTAGAAAAAGTTGCATAACATATTGTTACTGAGTTTCTTGGTTAGCTATCGCTACAATAATGTTCCATAACACTGTCCCAGTGCTTAAGCCAAACTGGGTGGTTTAACACAACTCATTATTATCATGCCTGTGTCTGAAGGTCAGCTGAGGTTCAGCAGGCTTCATGGGAGTTACTTAAATGGCTCAGCTTTTCATGTTTCTGCTCTCCATGTTGTATGGCTATATCAAAGTTTATTTATCCATCCCCCTGTTCATTAATGCTTCCAGTTTTAACAACAAGCACACTCATACGAGACATTCTGTAGACAGATATTTCTGTTTCTCCAGGTAGAGAACTAAAAGTATAATGCTTAGGTCATGGATCATAAAAGTTGGACTATATAAGAACAACTCAAGTATCCTCCACAGCTGGTATATTATTTTACAGCTATTCCAGCAATGCGTGAGAATTCTGTTTGCTCCACATCTTCACCAAGAGTTGGATCCATCAGTCATTCTGCCATCTTCTGGCTTGCAGTGCGTCTGATGAGAAGTCAGCTATCATTCTTACAGTTACTCCTTTTGTATATAATGTATCTTTTTATCCAGAGAAGTCAGCTATCATTCTTACAGTTACTCCTTTTGTATATAATGTATCTTTTTATCCTCTGGCCGCTTTAAAAGTATTTTCTTTCCTTTTGGCTTTCAGCAACTTGACTATGTATCCCTAGGTGAGCTTTTCGTTATTCTACTTAAGGTTTGTTACTTGGAGTTTGTTAAGCTTTATAATCTACATATTGATATTTTTTGTTAAGGTTGAAAGAATTTTGGTCATTGTTTGTAAAACATGTTCTCTGTCTCATTCTCCCCACCCCCTTTCTGGGACTCCAAATATACACATTAAAGATAGTTTGTTAATTCCCTGAAGTTACAGATGCCCTGTTTATTTTTCTCCTACCTTTTGCCTCCTATGTCCTTCAGTTAGAAATTTTCTACTGAAGATCTTTATGCTACACTGTCCAATTTGTATTAATAATTATGAAATGAAATTTTGTTTTGAATATTTTAAAATTTAATTTTAGAAATCAAATTTGATTTTCTTTTACTTTAGAATTTCCACATCTCCCAAAGTATTTTATCTTTTTAACCATTTAATTGATTTTTTCCCATAAATTCCTTCTTTTTCATAGTTACGGTAAATTCTGAAGCTGCTAATTCTAGTTTCTGAGGCACTGCTAATTCTGTCTACATTGACTTTTTCCTCTTGGTAATGAGACCTATTTTCCCATTTCATCGCATATGATATTTTATGTATTCTGAATATTATATATAAAAGGCAATATAAAAATTTTTTAAATATTTTATTTATTTATTTATTTGACAGACAGAGATCACAAGTAGGCAGAGAAAGAGAAGGGGAAGCAGGCTCCCTGCTGAATGGAAAACCCGATGTGGGGCTCGATCCCAGGATCCTGGGATTATGACCTGAGCTGAAGGCAGAGGCATTAACCCACTGAGCCACCCAGGCACCCAGAAGCAATATAAAATTTTTAATTAATTTTGCTTCTTTTCCAGAGAATGCAAGTCATTGTCCCTCTTTGCCAGTTAAGGTAATAGTGCTGGCATTAAGAATCTATATAGAGTCAAACTAAACTGTAACTATATCACAGCTTTAGTTACTGAGATCACCTGTGATCAGCCCTGTCCCCCCTTCTCCTGTATCACCACTGCCTTTTTAATCTTGCCCATATTTCAACTGCAAGAAGGCTGGGATTCAGTTTAAGACATTTTTGTTTTGCCTTTTTTTTTAAATTATGTTATGTTAGTCACTGTACAGTATATCATTAGTTTCTGATGTAGTGTTCTATGATTCATTGTCTGCATAGAACACTAAGTGCTCCATGCAATACATGCCCTCCTTAATACCCAACACCTGGCTCACCCATCCTCCCAACCCCCCCTTCTAAAAGCCTCAGTTTGTTTCCCAGAGTCCATAGTCTCTTGTGGTTCCTCTCTCGCTCAGTTTACTCTACCTTCATTTTCCCCTTCCTTCTCCCAATGTCTTCCACGCTATTCCTTATGTTCTACAAATAAGTGAAACCATATGATAATTTACTTTCTCTGTTTGACTTATTTCACTTAGTATAATCTCCTTCAGTTGCATCCATGTTGATGCAGAAGTTGGGTATTCATCCTTTCCAATGGCTGAGTAATATGCCATTGTGTATATGGACCACACAAATTCATCTGTTGAAGGGCATACCTTTGAATTCAACTTTGGCAGTGCTCTGGAATCCAAGGAACACAAGAACATGTGATACTCCTCAGCTTCTTGGCTTCTCAACCCCTCTTCTATGGCTGATTTCTTAGTAATATCCAGAAAGGGAAACTTATTTGAGCAATTTGTTCTTTCTTTGGACACTTCCAGATTTAAACATCTCCTGCCATTTCAGTATCATGGAAAAATCAGCTGTTTTCTTTTTGCCCTGTAGAGTCTCTTCACTAACAGACCTACCTCTCCATCTCCAGACCAACAAATATCCCTCAGGTAAAGAAGCTTCTCTGGTCCTCTGTTCAACTAGGCAGCACGCGCTCTTCTCTGGAAACCAGTTTATCTGGACTTTATATATCTACTCTTCTTCATTATCCTGTTAAGAAATGATGTTTACTCAATCTGTTTTGTTGACTTTGCTCTTACTATGATTCAGAAATATTCTTTGGTTATTCTCCGTATAAACTAGAATCAGAAGCCAGATAATATTCACCTTTGAAATCAAGATTGTATTCATAGTTACATATTACTTTTCACAAAATTTCCCCCAAATTGAGTAAGATTTAGGACTCAAATACCTACATCTCTATTGAAGGAATTAAAACAGTTGATTCACAGTACAATTTTTTAAAAAGCTTTTATTTATTTGTTAGAGAGACAGAGAGAGAGAGAGAACAAGCAAAGAGAATGGTAGGCAGAAGGAGAAGTTGGCTCCCCAATGATTCAGGACTCAATCCAAAGACCCTAGAACAATGACCTGAACCAAAGGCAGATGCTTAACCAATTAAGCCACACAGATGTCCCCACAGTACAATTAAGAAAAAAAGTTAGGGGTTCCTGGGTTGCTCAGTCAGTTAAAGCATCAGACTATTGATCTCAGCTCAGGTCGATCTGAGTTCTAAGTTGATGTCCTCCATTGAGCTTCATTACTGGGTGTGGAGTCTACTTAAAAGAAAATGTTTAAGTAATCTCTACCCTCAACATAAGGCTCAAACTCAGGACTCCAAGATCAAGAGTTAAATGCTCTACTGACTGAGCCAGCCAGGTGATCCACAGTGCATTTTTTTTTAATCGAGGAGACATTAAGATAGACACAGGATAAATCCTACATGGGATCTGCTTCAGACACTTTTTTCTCCCACTCTATCATTTTTCACCTTCCCTTCTGCCACTTTCTCACTCTCTCTTTCCACTCAAGAAACAGAAGTAAAGGTAAGGGTAAGAGGTCATAACAAGACAGAGTAGGGTCAGAAAGCCAGGGAGAAGCCATGTTGGAGGCAAAGAATTAGGGTGGATATTAGAGAAAGAAAAACAACTTTGAGGTATACAACTATTATAAGTTAAGCCTCTAGCAAATTTAGATGTTGAAATTAAATTCATATATTCAATGTTACTGCATTTCATTTTTGAAACATAAAGAAGGCGAGATGGCAGAGGGGTGGGGGTGGGTGTGCAGTCCACAGGGAGTGTGGCAGAAAAGAAGGGTGGAAAGGGAAAGGTAAGGTTGTGGTCAAGGGGTAAAACAGAAAGGATATGGCATGCATGGAAAGTCCTACCCCACCCCACACCCATCACTGTTTTGATCTTGTAACTAATTCTTCTCTGCCTCTCCTATCTCCCAGCTTAGAGAATTTGCTTAAAGTCATAGCCAAGCCCTGCTCAACATATTCCCCTCTCCCACACCTTCCCTCCTCACTCCCAGCCCACACCACACACAGCAGAAAAGCAGTTTAGAGATCTCTCATCATTCCTTCATAGACCCGAGCTGCAACTGAATATCTCTAGCCCACTACAGGATCTGTTCACCACAATCTAGCAGATGACTTCTAATGTCTTTAAATTCTAGGACGTTTTGATACAAAGAAAAATAAGAAGACTGACTTTGTGCTTTTGACACATTCTCTACGGATTGCATTTCATGCTTATAAAATCATGTACTGTCAGCCTCACTCCTTACAGAAAGGGTCCACACCCCTAGTATAAATAGAGAAGGCCCACTCTTGGTATTTCAATTCCAGAGAATATTATAAGTAATAAATCCCTTATACTGTGTGTAGAATTAGGAAAGTCTACTTAAACTACCGTAAGGCTGATGAATAGATCGAAGGGTCAGAATGTATTTGGGAGTTTTCTTCCAATGCGTAAGGCCCTCTTTACCATCATTTTCAGCTAGATAAAACCCACTAATCTATGGTGGTGCCTCAAGATAGAACACGCATTTCCCTCAGGATTTGCTGGGATAACTGAGGATGTCCCATATTCTTACTTTGATCCATGTAACTTCAGTGAGCCATAGATTGTCAGAAGTGAAAACAATTCCTTGGCAGAGAGCTGCCAGGGACCGTTCATGGCTCAGGAGATTTAAAAAATGGTATCAGAGAATATCTAAAGCTTATGAGCTGCAGACCGGCTGCACAGATTTGTTAAAAGCAGAGGAATTATTTATGCTGGAGGGAAGAATTACAATAGAAACAGATAGGGATTGGGGTTGATGTGCTCAAAACGGAGTTGAATTTAGTATATACTATGAACCCCTATTTTTTAGTATAATTCAAAAATCTTTAAAAAGCAGTAAGCAAGTGTGCAGCATGGGCCTGTGAGGGAGTGATGAGAGATCTCAAAAATGCTTTTCTGCTGTGTGTGGTGTGGGCTGGGAGTGAGGAGGGAAGGTGTGGGAGAGGGGAATATGTTGAGCAGGGCTTGGCTATGACTTTAAGCAAATTCTCTAAGCTGGGAGATAGGAGAGGCAGAGAAGAATTAGTTACAAGATCAAAACAGTGATGGGTGTGGGGTGGGGTAGGACTTTCCATGCATGCCATATCCTTTCTGTTTTACCCCTTGACCACAACCTTACCTTTCCCTTTCCACCCTTCTTTTCTGCCACACTCCCTGTGGACTGCACACCCACCCCCACCCCTCTGCCATCTCGCCTTCTTTATGTTTCAAAAATGAAATGCAGTAACATTGAATATATGAATTTAATTTCAACATCTAAATTTGCTAGAGGCTTAACTTATAATAGTAGTATACCTCAAAGTTGTTTTTCTTTCTCTAATATCCACCCTAATTCTTTGCCTCCAACATGGCTTCTCCCTGGCTTTCTGACCCTACTCTGTCTTGTTATGACCTCTTACCCTTACCTCTACTTCTGTTTCTTGAGTGGAAAGAGAGAGTGAGAAAGTGGCAGAAGGGAAGGTGAAAAATGATAGAGTGGGAGAAAAAAGTGTCTGAAGCAGATCCCATGTAGGATTTATCCTGTGTCTATCTTAATGTCTCCTTGATTTAAAAAACGCACTGTGAATGCTGTGTTTAATTCTTTCAGGAGGGATATAGGTATGTGAGCCCTCAAGCTTATTCAATTTGGGGAAATTTTGTGAAAATAAACCACAAGTATGAATTTAAGTAGAGAAAGTGCCAAAAGAACAAATGGAATCACCTTATTTTTCTATTGAAATATTACATAATTTTTTAAAAGATTTTATTTATTTATTTGACAGAGAGAGATCACAAGTAGGCAGAGAGGCAGGCACAGAGCGAGAGAGTGAGAAAGAGAGGGAAGTAGGCTCCCTGCTGAGCAGAGAGCCTGAAGCGGGACTTGATCCCAGGACCCTGAGATCATGACCAAAGGCAATGGCTTAACCTACTGAGTCACCCAGGCACCCGAAATATTACATAATTTAAAGACATTAAAAGTCATCTGCTGGATTACAGTGAGCAGATCCTGGTAGTGGGATTTAGTTGTATTCTGGCCACTATTCTCCTTATTCTCCTTTTCTTCTGGTCACAGTCATCTGGATTTCCTTTTATCAAATTATGTCTCCTTCACTCTTTGTAGTTTTGTTGAGACTGTCAATCGAGGTATACTGACCTCCCTACCTTAGAAACAAGTGTCATTCACTCTGGGCCATCTGGACACCTGAACTTTGAATCTTGAGTTAATGGGTAGAAGAATGAAACCCAGAAACCTTTTGGAGATGCTACTCATCATCAACAGCATGTTGATAAAACCATCATTTACTCTGGCCATCCAGCTTCTCTGAGCTGTATCTATTTCCACATTGCTGGGCCTGGTTCTCTTCAGTTCTCTCACTGACCATGGTGCCATCCCATATCCTTCTAATAAATTCCCTTTTAATTAAATCACCCAGCATTTGTTTGTATTGCTCGCACCAAAGAACAGCTCATAGAAATGTGCCAAGTTACTGAGATGGCAGATGACTTTAAAAGTAATCAGAGGCTCCATAGTATGTCTCTGCTTTCCTAAGAACACAAATATTTATTTTAATATTTAGATAAAAGTTCTGAAAAACTGTTTAAGTAGAAGTTGATACTTTGTGAGACTGCAACAAAATGTGGAAGATTTAGTCAGGAAACAATCTCAAGCAACAGCAGCCGTCTTCTATGGGAAGACAATGATGAATCAGTAAGGCAGTTCTGGTGTTCCTAAATCCAGAAGGATTTAGAACTGGGATTGCAAACCAGTATCTGCAGGGAATGAGCAAGGATGCAAATGGGTGAGTCATCTATGATACTCACACTTCCAGGAAGTAATAACAATGCCCTTTTTTTTTTTTCCTTCAGCCTCTTTACCTCTTCATTTTTCTACCTCTGATGGAGACATGTGCCTAAAGACAGAAAGCTTGACTTGAAGGAAAAGATCAATGCCAGTGCAATGATAAATGGTAACTGAAACTCACCCTCATTTTCAGAGAAATGATAGGATCACAAGGACTCAGACACAGGAGAAGAGATTCCCTTCACATGGGGTAACACTCCTCAGCTTTGGCCAACTGCTGTGCAGGAAGGCTAACTCATGAGTGGTAGGTCTTCTGATACCTTTTTTTAAGTAGTCAAAATATTGATGCTTTCCAGAAATATACAATAATCTGTTTATTATATCTTAGTGACCAATTTGATTTTAAAATCCTGGTTCAGCCCAGGAAAACAAGTATGCATTCCATTCCTGACCGATACTAGAAGCTGGGTTGTGATAATTCACATAGATTTGAAGCACATAAAACACTTACTAAGAGACTTTTGGGGAAAATGGCAAAATACGAGAAGCCCAGGCTCACCTCATCCCACAGATACAACATGATAACACCCACCTCAGTATAATCAGTGTAAATAACTCAGCAAATGACCCAACGATCGGCAGATTCTCCACAGTTCTGTAGAGAGGAAACCACAGTAAAGAGACTGGGAGGGGAGGGGAGAGTGGAGAATCAAGGAGACTCACAGGACTGTCCAGGGGAGGGAGCGATGCCTCAGGCTTAGAGGAACAAACCCTCACACCAAGGAGCCCAGGCATGGGGAACTCACATGGGGAAGACAAATCCCTGTAACATTTGCCTTGGAACACAAGAAGGGAATAATTCTGTGAGTTCTTAGAATTAGCAGGGCTTACCACCTGGATCTTTAAAACTCAGCAGGCTCTGGGAGAGCCAAGAGAGTGAGAGGAAACAGAGTCCCTCTCCTTAAAGAGACAGCACAACAAAAAGCCTGACTGAGATACAGCAGAGAAACAGCAGTTGAAAAAAGCCTGGGGAGATGTGCACACAGAGCACACCATGTGAGGGCAGGGCAAGGTCAACACCTAGCAGCCAAGAAGAGAGACCTAAGAAGAACCAAACCTACCAACACCTTGATCCTGGATTTCTAATATCCTACACTGCTGCATGAGAACCCTCATTCAAGGCCTTTAGGAAGTTTACCCTCACTTCATTGACTTCAGTGACCACACACCCACAGTCCCGTATGGCATATGTTTCCTCACAGCAATGAACAAGAGACCCAGCTTGTTTAACTATATAGGCTTTCCACCCAACGTGGGGCTTGAACTCAGGACACTATTATCAAGAGTTGCATGCTTCACCAACTCAGCCAGCCAGGTGCCTTGAGATATATGGGATTTTTAAATACTTAAATGAAAATATAGAAAATAAATTCTAACAGGGTTTTCCAAGAAAACTGACAAACTTGTTTTGGTAACGTCTGTGGAAGTAGAAAAGGTCAAGAAAAGTCACGATGCTTCCAAAGAAGAATGGATTTAAAATAGAGGAGGATAGAGACAGCAGAGATGAAGAAAAGGGAAGATTCAGACTGACGTGGGGTTTGCCAATAGAACCAAGAAAAGCTCAGGAAACAAGCCAACCTATTATTGAGCTCCATACAAAAAGAACTAAGAAGGGAACTCTGTGATGTTAGAGAAGGTTTCCCGTGCCTTGCTTAGTGTAGATGTCTAGGAAAGCCATATTTATATAAAAGTAACTAGCGGGGCACCTGGGTGGCTCAGTGGGTTAAAGTCTCTGCCTTCAGCTTGGCTCATGATCTCAGGGTTCTGGGATCAAGCCCCGAATTGGGCTCTCTGCTCAGCAGGGAGACTGCTTCCTCCTCTCTCTCTGCCTGCCTCTCTGCCTACTTGTGCTCTCTGTCTGTGGAATAAATAAATAAAATCTTAAAAAAAAAAGTAACTAGCAACTATGAAGCTCAAATCCCATGCAAAAATTATTATAAAAAGAGAAAAAGAAGTAGAATAACTTGTTCCTATGCCAGAAGGACATGCCCATGATACAGATCAAAACTGTGATCTACTGTGCTCCCCTAAGTGAGGCTGAGCATCAGATATACTACAATTGGAACAATATACAGAGAAAATTAGCATGGCTCCTGCACGAGGCTGACATACACATTCGTGAAGCATTCCATACTTGGAAAAAACAAAACTTTGACCTGCTATTTCAAAATATCTAAAAGATATTAAGAAAACATTATAAGACATGAGAAAACAAAATACATTAGTCTTCCCTTATTCACAGTTTCACTGTCTGTGGCTTCAGTTACCTAAAATCACCTGTGGTCGGGAAGCAGGTGATCCTTCTTCTGGCAAATCATCAGATCAGTAGCCTCCTAACACTGCATCACAATGCCTACATCATTCACCTCACTTGTTTCCTCAGGTAGGCATTTTATCATCTCACATCATCATCCTAAGGGGGAGTACAGTCCAATATTTTGAGAGAGAGAAACCACATTCACACAACTTTCATTACAGTATATTGTTGTAACTATTTCATTATTACTTACTGCTGCTAATTCCTTATTGTGCCTAATTTATAAATTAAACTTTATCATAGGTATATTTGTATAGGAAAAAAAAATGTATGTAGGGTTTGGTATGACCTGTGGTTTCAGACATCCACTGGGGATCTTGGAACAGATTCTGCACAGAGAAGTGGGATCTGCTATATCTTGTAACTAGGAAAACTCTGAAATGAGGTGACAGAATTCACCAAAGAATAAAAAATGAAAGAAAAGTTATTTCAAAAGTTAAGAATAAACTAGAAGGACTATAAGTGTGAATAAATCCATTACATATTGTCTTAAACAGAAAGTGAGAAGAGGAAAATTAAAAAACAAAAAACAAAAAATCAATGAAGTATGAGATTGAAGGGATTCAAGAGGAAGAGGAGGTAGCAAATACTGAGGATGGAAAAAGAAGATTGGGTTCCTGGCGTATGGCATCCTTGGAGAAGAAAGCCAAAGTAAAAGAACAGGACAAATACTAAATACTCTCATTAAGAAAAATTTCCTGAAATAAAAAAAAAAGATTTCAATTTCACACTGAAAGCATAATTGAGAATACTAAATTAGAAGGACCAGTGTGTGGGTGCCCGGGTGGCTCAGTGGGTTAAGGCCTTTGCCTACGGCTCCCGTCATGATCTCAGGGTCCTGGGATGGAGCTCCTCGTCAGGCTTTCTGCTCAGCAGGGAGCCTGCTTCCCTTCCTCCCTCTCTCTCTCTCTCTGTTTGCCTCTCTGCCTACGTGTGGTCTCTGTCTGTCAAATGAATAAATAAAATCTTTAAAAAAAAAAGGACCAGTGTGATAAGACATAGTCTAGTAAAATTACTGAATGAAAAGAAAAGGGAACAAATTGGGGGAATATCTAGGAAAAAAGAATATATGACTTGTAAAGAAAAGGAAATTAGGTTATCACTGGATTTTTCAACAGAGTGCTTTATCCCAGAATAAAATGGATTAGCACATTGAATATATTTAAGGAAATAGAGTGAGAGCCAAGAATTTTATATTCAGTAAGACTGACTTCAGAGATAAAGAACATGAATTGTTGTCAACAAACAAGAACTCAGGGAGCATTATTCCAGTGAAAACTACCTAAGGAATCTACAAGAGAATGAGCCTCATACAATCAAAATGACTAGAGAGACATCAAACTAAGGACTGATGAGGATTACACATATGGTTAACATAAATTTCAAATTAAAATGTCTTGTTTTTTAGCTTATACCTATAACTTCACTGTGAGATGCTATTTCTTACATAGTCCACTACCAGTTTTTAAAACAAAGTGCACAAAAATCAGACTTGAATAAATGCATGATTCCTATCTGACTCAGAAGAAAGAAAGAAAGAAAGAGAGAGAGAGAGAAAGAAAGAAAGAGAGAGAAAAAGAAAAATGCCTGGGGAATATGAGAAAGATATTTGTTTGCTAATCTCAGGGTGTATGCTGGAGGGGCAGGGATCTTTGGGAGACTTCTCCAGGAACGTAGGAGCTGGAAGGCACCAATGCCCTGCCCTGTCCCCAGCCTAGGCACACAGATACCAGCAGGAACCAGTGCAGTAACAACACTTCCCACCTAATTTGCTAACAGTGCACCCCACCACCATGTTCCTCTGTGGAGACCCCTTTCATCCAAGTCTTCTGCTCTAGGTCTTCTCCCATTGCAGACCCAGGCAAACTTTGCAAACACTGTGTGCCTGCTCAGATGCCCTTATGCATATTCACCCCCTCCAACCTGTCCAGCCTCAGCAGGAGTTCTGGGGAACAGCAGGCCCCCTCCACCATTGGCTCCAGCAAGAACCGTGCTCTAATGCATGCCTGTTATCATGTTTTCCTCTGAACACACCCACTCCAACCCTGTCACAGGAGTTTTCTAAAGCAGCTCCAGGTCTCCTCCCACAGCCGACTTGCTTAAACCTTACCCATATCCTGTTCTCTGGCCCTGTGTTCTACTACAGATCTGCCCTTTCCATTATGTTTTTGGTCAGAGCCCACCCAAAGAGATGCCACAAGCCTGGCAGTGTAGAAGTAGTCCTGATAGAAGCCAGCACTATCCGAAATGACTCCTGTCACAGGGAGAGGGGAAAAAAACTACAAAACCAGTCTGACTGTAATACCAGCAGTGGACTGAGGGCAGATATTGGATCCAACTGCAGGCCCTGCCCAACAACAAATATTTCTCAGAAGCCAATACAGGGAAAGCACCCTGCAGTCTGATGCTATCACTCTCTTGTAAGCATATGGTCTGACTCAACTCAAGCTCAAACCAGCCCCAGATTTGGCCTCTAACAGCACAGGACCAAATCCTAATTATAACATGCAAAGAGAGCCATCACAGATGACAGGACTGAAGGCAAAAGTGGCTCAGCCACAACAGCAGGGTATATGCAACAAACATAGGAGACACCCCTGAACTGCCAGATTTGGTGAACAGGAGACACTATACGGCAGGGCACTACAGAACCTCTTCTTCATAAGGCTACTACTTTTGAGAATAGATATAAATGACTTTGCCTAACACAGATAAAAAGACACAGAGAGAGAAAATGAGAGAGAGAGAGGAATATGTATCAGATAAAAGGACAGGACAATATCATGGCAAGAGACATAAACAAAACAGAGATAAGAAATATGCCTGATAGAGAATTTATTTTTTAATATTTTATTTATTTATTTGACAGATAGCACAAGTAGGCAGGGAGGCAGGCAGAGAGGCAGGCAAAGAGAGGGGTGGGGAAAGCAGGCTCCCCACTGAAGCAGAGACCCCCATGCGGGGCTCGATCCCAGGACCCTGGGATCATGACCTGAGCCAAAGGCGAGAGGCTTTAACCTACTGAGCCATGCAGGTGCTCCCCCCTTTTTTAAACTGATAGAGAATTTAAAGTAATTGTCATAAAGATATTCCCTGGACTTGAAAAAATGAGTAGAAGATCTCAGTGAGGCCTTTGACAAAGAGATAGAAAATATGAAAAAGAACCATTCAGAGATGAATAGCTCAATACCTGAACTAAAAATACAATAGATAGATGCAAAAATTCTCACCAAAATACTAGCCTATAGGACCCAACAGTACATTAAAAGGATTATTTACCACAACCAACTAGGATTTATTCCTGGTATGCAATGTTGGTTCAACATCCACAAATCAATCAATGTGATACAATACATTAATTTAAAATAAGAACAAGAACCATATGATACTCTAAATAAATGCTGAAATAGCATTTGACAAAGTACAGCATCCTTTCTTGATCAAAACTCTTCAACCTGGTGATTCACACACCTGTACCCCAGGGATAAAAATATATGTTTATAAAAAATAAAAATTAAAACTCTTCAAAGTGTAGGAATGGAGGGCACATACCTCAATATCATAAAGACCATCTATGAAAAACCCATAGTAAATATCATTCTCAATGGGGAAAAACTGAGAGCTTTTCCTCTAAGTTCAAGAACATGGCAGGGATGTCCACTATCAACACTGCTCTTCATCATAGTACTAGAAGTCCTAGCCTCAGCAATCAGACAACAAAAAGAAATAATAGGCATCCAAATAAGCAAAGAAGTCAAACTCTCACTCTTTGCAGATGATATATTTTATGTGGAAAACCAAAAGACTGCACTCTAAAGCTGCGAGAACTCATACAGGAATTCAGTAAAGTGTCAGGATATAAAAATCAATGTGCAGAAATCAGTTGCATTTCTATATACCAAAAATAAGACAGAAGAAAGAGAAATTCAGGACATGATTCCATTTACAATTGCACCCAAAACCATAAGATACCTAGGAATAAATCTAACCAAAGAGGCAAAGAATCTGTACTTAGAAAATTATAGAGTATTCATGAAGGAAATTGTGGAAGACACAAAAGAATGGAAAAGCACTCCATGCTCATGGATTGCATGCTCATGGCAGCAACCTCTTCAACCTCAGCCACAGCAACTTCTTCCTAGAAACATCACCAAAGACAAGGGAAGCAAGGGCAAAAATGAACTACTAGGACTTCATCAAGATCAAACATTTTGTAGAGTAAAGGAAACAGTCAACAAAACCAAAAGACAACTGATAGAATGGGAGAAGATATTTGCAAACAACATATCAGATAAAGGGCTAGTATCCAAAATCTATAAAGAACTTATCAAACTCAACAACCAAAGAACAAATAATCCAATCAAGAAATGGGCAGAAGACATGAATCGACATTTTTGCAAAGAAGACATCCAAATGGCCAACATACCCATGATAAAGTGCTCAATATCTCTCAGCATCAAGGAAATTAGAAATCAAAACCACAATGAGATACCACCTCACACCAGTCAGATTGGCTAAAATTAACAAGTCAGGAAACGACAGATGTTGGTAAGGATGCAGAGAAAGGGGAACCCTCCTACATTGTTGGTGGGAACACATAAAGATACAGAAAAAGATTCCATGCTTATGGATTGAAAGAACAAACATTGTGGAAATGTCTATGCTACTAAAGAAACCTACACATTTAATGCAATCCCTATAAAATACCATCAAATTTTTTCAAAGAAATGGAATAAATAATCCTAAAATTTATGTGGAACCAGAAAAGACCCCAAGTAGCCAGAGGAATATTTAAAAAGAAAGCCAAAAGTTGGTGGCATTACAATTTTGGAAATATCTTCTCCCATTCTGTCAGCTGTCTTTTGGTTTTGTTGACTGTTTCCTTTGTTGTGCAAACGCTTTTGATCTTGATGAAGTCCCAATAGTTCATCTTTCCCTTGCTTCCCTCGGCGTTAGTGATGTCCTGCGAAAAAGTTGCTGTGGCTGCTGTCGAAGAGATTGCTGGCTATGCTGTCCTCAAGGATTGTGATTGGTTTCTGTCTCACACTGAGGTCTTTCATCCATTTGGAGTCTATTTTTGTGTGTGGTGTAAGAAAATGGTCCACTTTCATTTTTCTGCATGTGGCTGTTCAATTTTCCTAACACCATTTGTCGAAGAGACTGTGTTTTTTCCATTGGACATTCTTTCCTGTTTGTCAAAGATTAGTTGCCCATAGAGTTGAAGGTCCATTTCTGGGCTCTCTATTCTGTTCCATTGATCTATGTATCTGTTTTTGTGCCAGTACCATACTGTCTTGATGATTACAGCTTTGTAATAGAGCTTGAAGTCTGGAATTGTGATGCCGCCAACTTTGGTCTTCTTTTTCAACATTCCTCTGGCTATTTAGGGTCTCTTCTGGGGTAGAGGGATAGGGATAGGTGGCTGAGTTATGGACATTGGGGAGGGTATGTATTATAATGAGTGCTGTGCAATGTGTAAGCCGGATGATTCACAGACCAATACCCCTGGGGCAAATAATACATTGTATGTTAATTTTTTAAAAATTGAGCTACCCTATGACCTGGCAATTACACTACAGGGTATTTACCCCAAAGATATAGATGTAGTGAAAAGAAGGACAATATGTACCCCAGTGTTCATAGCAGCAATGTCCACAACAGCTAAATTGTGGAAAGAGCTGAGATGCCCTTCAATGGACAAATGGATAAAGAAGATGTGGTCCATATATACGATGGAATATTATTCAGCTGTCAGAAAGGATGAACACCCAACTTCTGCATCAACATGGATGCAACTGGAGGAGATTATGCTGAGTGAAATAAGTCAAGCAGAGAAAGTCCATTATCATAGAGTTTCACTTACTTATGGAAATAAGGAGTAACATGGAGTACATTAGGAGAAGGAAAGGAAAAGTGAAGGGGGTGCGCTAATTGGAGGGGGAGATGAACCATGAGAGACTATGGACTTTGAGAAACAAATTCAGGGTTTTAGAAGGGAGGGGGGTGGGGGGAGAGGTGAGTCTGGTGGTGGGTATTAAGGAGAGCATGTATTGCATGGGGCACTGGGTGTTATATGTAAACAATGAATCTTGGAACACTACATCAAAAGCTAATGATGTATTATATACTTACTAACATAACACAATAAAAACAAGAATAATTTTAAGCCCCCCCCCCTCCAAATGGTAACAAGTAGTGATAAAGATAAAAATTTAAAAGAAGCAAAAAAACCAGCTACATACAAGGGAGACCTTATAAGGCCATCAGCAGATTTTTCAGCAGAAACTTTACAGGCCAGAGACGAGTGGCATGATATATGCACAGTGTTGAAAGGGAAAAATCTGCAGCCAAGAATACTATATCCACCTAGGCCATCATTCAGAATATAAGGGTAGATAAAGGGCTTCCCAGACAAAGGGAAGTTAAAGGAATTCATCACTACTAAACTAGCCCTACAAGAAATGTTAGAATGGACATTTTGAGTAGAAAGGAAAAGATATAAGAAGAAAAAGTAGAAAGCACAAAAGCAGTAAAAGTAAGTGTATAAAAATCAGTGAAGGGACTCACAACATAAAAGGTTGTAAAGTATGGCACCATATACCTAAATGTGGGGGTGGTGCTTGTGGGAGTAAGAAGGGGTTCAAACTTAAATGACTATCCACTTAATATAAACTGCTCTATGCAGATGTGACATAGAAACATAATGTTAACCACAAATCAAAAACCAGTAATAGATATACAAGAAATAAAGAGAAGAGATCCAAGTGTATCACTAAAGAAAGCCAGCTTATTGTAAGAGGAGAAAGCAAGGGAAGAAAGGACAGAGAAAAGCTACAAAAACAACCACAAAACAAGTAACAAAATGGCAATAATACATACCTATCAATAATTACTTTGAATGCAAATGGACTAAATTCTCCAATCAAATGACATAGGGTGAAGGAATGGATAAAAAAGCAATACCTATCTATATGGTGCCCATAAGAGACTCATTGCAGACCTAAAGACATATGTAGATTGAAAGTGAGAGGATGGAGAAACATTTATGATGCAAATGGATATGAAAAGAAAGACACAGTAGCAGTATTTATATCGGACAAAAAAGACCTTTTTTTTTTAAATATTTTATTTATTTATTTGACAGAGAGAAATCACAAGTAGATAGGCCAGCAGAAGGGGCGGGGGAAGCAGGCTCTCTCCTGAAACAGAGAGCCCGATGTGGGCCTCGATCCCAGAACCCTGAGATCATGACCTGAGCCGAAAGCAGAGTCTTAACCCACTGAGACACCCAGGTAGCCCCAAGAGACTTTAAAATAAAGACTATACCTAGAGAAAAAGAAGGAGACTATATAATTATAAAGGGGACAATCAACAACACAAGAAACAACAGCTCTTGGTGAGGATGTGGAGAAAGGGGAATCCTCTTGCACGGTTAGTGGGAATGCAAACTGGTGCAGCCACTCTGGAAAACAGTACGGAGTTTCCTCAAGAATTTAAAAACAGAGCTGCCCTATAACCCAGCAATTGCACTTCTAGGTATTTATCCAAAGAATACAAAAATACTAATCCAAAAGGATACAGGCACCCCAATGTGTATAGCAGCATTATTTATAACAGCCAAATTTCGGAAACAGCACAAGTGTACATAGATTAATGAATGGATAAAGAAGAGGTGGTATGTGTACATATATATATGTGTACGTATGGGTATGTGTGGGTGTGGGTGTGTGTATACACACTCAGCCATAAAAAAGAACATAATCTTGTCATTTGCAACAATGTGCATAGAGCTAGAGAGTATTATGTTGAACTAAATAAGTCAGTCAGAAAAAGACAAATACTCTGTGATTTCACTCATATAAACAGAACAAATGAACAAAGGGGAGAAAAGGGTGGGGGGATGCAAAGCAAGAAACAGATTCTTAACTATATAGAACAAATGGTTAGCAGAGGGATGGTGGGTGGGGGAATGGGTGAAATAGGTGATGAGGATTAGGGAAGGCACTTGTGATGGGCACCTAGTGTTGTATGAAGTGTTGAATACTATATTGCACACATGAAATTAATATTACACTATATGTTAACAAGTAGAATTTAAATAAAAACTTAAAAAATATATGGAGACAAATAAAAGTGAAAATACAGTGATCCAAATTCTTTGGGAGGCAGCAAAAGTGGCTTTAAGAAGGAAGTTTAGAGTAATACAGGAAGCATGAAATATCTCAAATAAAAAACCTAACCTAACCCTAAAGAAACTAGAAAAGGAACAAAACCCAAAACCAGTAGAAGAAGGAAATAATAAAGAGTAATGCAGAAATAAACAATATATAAACTAAAACACGCACAAACAATAGAAAAGATCAATGAAACCAGGTTCTCGTTCTTTGAAAAAAATCAACAAAATTGATAAACCTTTAGCCAAACTCACCAAAAAGAGAGAGAGAGAGAGAGATGACTCAAACAGAATTGGAAATGAAAGAGGATAAATGACAACTGATACCACATAAATACAAAGGATAAGAAAATATCATGAAAATTATATGCCAACAAAGTCAACAACCTGAAAGAAATAAATTCCTAGAAACATATCATCTTGCAAAAGAGGAAGAAATACAAAATTTGAACAGACTGATTACTAGCAATCAAAAGACTCTAAACTGGGGTGTCTGGGTGGCTCAGTCAGTTGAGCATCTGCCTTTGGCTCAGGTCATGATCTTGGGGTCCTGGGATGGAGCCCTGCTTCTGGGTCCCTGCTCAGCAAGGGAGTCTGTTTCTCCCTCTCCCTCAGCCCCTTCCCTGCTCATGCCCTCTCTCTCCCAAATAAGTAAAAATCTTAAAAAACAAACAAACAAAAACTCTGAATAAACAAAACTCCAGGACTAGATGGCTTCATAAGTGAATTCCACTGAATATTTATTTATTTATTTAAAAATTTTTATTTATTCATTTGTCACAGAGAGATATCACAAGTAGGCAGAGAGGCAGGCAGAGAGGGGGGAAGCAGGCTCCCCACTGAGCAGAGAGTCCAATGTGGGGCTCGATCCCAGGATCCTGAGATCATGACCTGAGCTGAAGGCAAAGGCTTAACCCACTGAGCCACCCAGGTGCCCCTCCACTGAACATTTTTTTTTTTTTTTAAGAATGTATTTACTTACTTGACAGAGATCACAAGTAGGCAGAGAGGCAGGCAGAGAGAGAGGAGGAAGCAGAGAACCCAATGTGGGGCTCGATCCCAGGACCCTGGGATCATGACCTGAGCCGAAGGCAGAGGCTTTAACCCATTGAGCCACCCAGGCGTCCCTCCGCTGAACGTTTAAAGAGTTCATACTTAAGCTTCTCAAACTGTTCCAAAAAAAAAAAAAAAATAGGAAAAAAAGGAAAGCTTCTAAATTCATTCTATAAGGCTAACATTACACTGATCCCAAGACCAAAGACAGTACAATAAAAGTACAGGCCAATAGCTGATGAACACAGATGCAAAAATCTTCAACAACAACAAAATATTAGCAAACCAAATCCACCAATATGTTAAAAAAAATCAACCACTATGATCACGTGGGATTTATTTCTGGGATGCAAGGTGGTTCAATATTTATAGATCAATCAATGTGAGACATCACATCAAGACAAAGAATAAAATCCATATGATTATTTCAATAGATGCAGAAAAAGCACTTGCCAAAGTATAATCCAACACAGTAGATTTAGAGGGAACATATCTCAATTAATAAAGCCATTTATGAAAAACCCACAGATAATATCATACTCAACATTGGGGAAACACTGAGGTCTTTTCCCCTAAGCACAGTAAGATACCATCACAACTGTCAGAATGGCCAAAAGAAAAACACAAGAAACAAGTTCTGGTGAGACTGTGGAGGAAAAGGCACTCTTTTGCACTGCTCGTAGGAATGCAAACTGGTGTGCCATTGTAGAAAATAGTATGGAAATTCCTAAAAAAATTACCAACAGAATTATAGATCCAGTAAACTCACTATGTGGTATTTACCCAAAGAGTATAAGAACTCCTATGTTTAGTGCAGCATTATATTATACACACACACACACACACACACACAAAGTGGACTGTTACTCCGCCATATAAAAGAATGAAATCTTGCCATTTGCATTAACTATGGAGAACAAACTAATGGTTACCAAAGGAGAGGTGGGTGAGGGGATAGATGAAATAGGTGAAAGGAATTAAGAGTACAGTCATCATGATGAACACCGAGCAATGCACAGAATTGTAAAATTGCTAAATTGTATGCCTGAAAATAATATAACACTGTCAATTATACTAGAATTAAAAAATAAATAAATAGGTACAATTTAAAAAATAATTGTTAAGCACAACATTTAGGCGAACAAAATACTTCTTCAAATTAAACTTGTAAGCTAGCACAAACCACCATGGTCATGGAATAAATCCCCAAAGTTTGCCTGATGGGATTTTTCAGGGCCCAGCAAATGATGTAGGATAGGGAGAAAGGGGGGAAAAAATCTGTTACAGGGAGCTTGGGAGGACCTATTGATGCACTGTGCTAGGCCAGACAGGTAAATCATGCCTGATTTGTAAGTGGTTTGGTCATCCCGTTATATATATAGAAATAAATTAAAGAAACCCAAATATTGATATGTCAAATTTATGGAGCTTATTCATCTCAGATCCTGGAGTGCCCAAAGCTGAAAAAAGATTGTTGCATTTATGTCAAGTTGCTTTTAGACTTCTGCATTTTACTTCATGGGTTACCTGGAAAGATGAATCACTGTTTTGCCAGTGAGCATCTTCAAACAAAGAGGAGAATAAGATTGACATCACTGTTCAGATCCATTAGTCAAACTACAGTGGCTCTGGACAGGCAGTTTCCAAAATACATCAGCCTCATTTATACCCAACAGCAACAACAGATAGTAGGCATTTTTCTACTGTGGCACGAGGCTCCCAAATACGAAGACAGAAAGTGGTTTTTGACACACACTGCTTTTAGGAAAAAGATTGGAAGTGGGAGGTAAAATAACAGAGTAAATGTCTATATCCTAATGATTACAGAGAGGAAAGAAAAACTCGACTTCACTTAAGGGCTAGATTAAAATCACTGAGGGAACAAAAGAATACAGCAGGAAGTCAACTGGTATGATAAACAGTGATCTCAAAAGCTATGCCACTTAGGTCTAAATGTGCCTAAGGAAGTAGAAGATTCTGCTTATTCTTGACAATTTTTGTTCCAATAATATCATCCCACTGTTTATTGGTTTTAAGTAGTTCATTCCTTGTAGTTCGGGCATCCTGCATACCATAACATTATTAACTGGGATTCTGATAATATACTATCTAAAAATGAAAGAAAAATATACTATCTAAAAATGAAAGAATAATTTAACTTTTCCTGGTCACTGATGCACTGAGCAGAATGTATGTTTTACGTGTTTTTAACCTAGATTAATCTAGGCTTCTACTATTGGGGTGAAATATGCCAGCTGAGAGTAAATCTGATTTCTTATTACTGTAGAAAAATAATATGTATTTATTTGCACATGTAATGGTTAGTGTGGCAGGTAATATGTTCATGATCTCACTTAGGTTTTAATTCTCACATCAAAATTTCAACTAAGTCATGACATTTCATTTCTGCTTTTACATCTGAGGAAAAAACAAGATACAAAGAAGTTAAAAATTAGCTCAAAATCAGACATTTTAGAGGTGGAACATCCAGAATATGCTCTTCAGTCTTCCTGGCCCTAAACTATGCATTTTCCACTCATCTACACTGACCGAAGGAAGAGAGAGTCAGCGCTGACAGATGAGAGAACTGTTCTAAATGTGATAGTTAACATTCAACCATTTGTGATAGCATACAACTAAGGCAGGCAGGCCACATGAAAAGAATTCCCTTTGGAGAGCCCATACTACTAGCCTAAGGGCAAGGATTATTTTGCATGTGTTCCCACCTTCACTCCACAAAGTACAGGACTTAGGGGTCTTTCACCAAAAGCAGTCAGATGAATGTGCATTGATCAAATATCAGTGTCCATACATGTGGGGAGTCCTGGGAGAGTAGACTAACCCTTGGATTAGGAGTGTGTACAAAATTCTGTAGTGGCTTTAGAATATCTAGAAAGGATGGTCCTAGGGGTAGCCACGTGATTTAAAAAAAAGTAAAGAAAAGACCAACTGGGAGAATTTGTCTTGAATCTGCACTTACAGGAGAAGAATAGTTTGTGTTTAATACATGTTGCTTTAGAGTCACTTTGGGGCTGGTATATATCACAAAGTGCTAAAATGCTTCAGAGCCCACATCCTACTCCAGTGACTTAAAAGGAAGAGCGTTGGGGGAAATCACAGGATATGGGGGATGGGGAGGACAGCTGCAGGGGAACTTGGAGATGGCTTTCAGATTAGCAGTCGTGAGTTTGGACTGATTTTGCATGAAGGATGAAGTGGGTATTGGGAGAGAAATGGACAAGGCCTGAGAAGGTCCTCACATACGGTTAGCATTATCTCCAGGGATGGAGTAAAGGTGGAAGCAGAAAGAGCACCGTGGTTGGTTGGCAGTGGTTCAAGTTACTGAGCCTGAGCAGGACTCTCACAGAGACAGATGGCCAACTGTGCATTGTGGAGAAATCGGAGGAGCACTGAGGCCAAGAAGCAACCAAATGGAATTTTGGCAAAGTGTAAATCAGTAGTGAGGGGATAAAAGCGATACCTGAGGGAAATATGCTGTTTTAGCAGTCTAAGTGAGTCTGGGGCCGAGGGGACTCGAAATTATTTTTTCTCTTCTCCGTGCCTCATTTTCTTTACAAAATCCATCCATCCTCCTCCACAAGCATTAAAAAAAAATTAATCAATAAAAAAATCTTGGATTTTCTGTGGCCTCAGTATCTCCCAGAGATTGAGCCTACTTTCTGTGGGTTTAAAAGAAAAAAACAAAAAGCATGTTTGATAACAAAGTTTTGGAGCAGCGTTAACAAACAGGAGGCTGGAGGCTCTGAAGGCTCCTTCTCATCTGCATGCCACCACTGCTCACTGTTACAAGAATGCAGCTTGACACCTTCCTCTGGACATATCTTTATCCCTGCTGACAGCAGGATTAATGGCTGTGCTCAGAAGAAAGTCAGCTGTCACAAAAAGTTTACTTCCTATAGTTGTCTTTCCTTTCTTTGTGCTGTGTAAGCTTTTTCCACCCCCCCCCCCTTTTCTGGATTAAATGGTGTGTTGTTCAGAATTCTTCATAGCAAACCACAGAACCTGCTAGATCAAGCAGAACTGGCAGGGAAGAACTACAGTGTATAGGTAGTTCATACAATGTTTGGAAGACTGAGGAAAAGGCTCTAGCCTCCGTGTCAACATTGTGTAATGGAACACATAGATTCTGCCACGCCAGAAGCCACTACCCTAACTGCCAACACTAGAACCATGTGGCTTTTGTTCTTATTTTTAAAATTATTTGTTAATTTATAATAATTACTCTGACAGGTATGTAGCTTATATTCTTGCTGTCTTACCCAACAACTGTAGTGACTGTAGTTATTGTTCATTGGAGAATTTCTATGAAACGGGAAGAAATCTCATATTTAGAGTTCTGAAGAGAGATTAAGAAATAATTTTGACTCTCCTGGCTTAAGGTAGCCTAGTGGAGGCATAAATCTGACATTTTCAGTATGTGGACATGTTCTGTGACTACATCTTCTTAGGAGCTTTACAAACTCATTTAGCACATTCCTCAGAAAGAAACTAAATCAAAGTAATTGGTATATGGTATTGGGTTTCATGGATTATGAAGTGGCCTCTACAGTCTGACAGGAGGAAGAAGCAAGGGAGGCTGTGAGCTCTGTGGCACCAGCCATGGACTCGGCTCATTCCCTCAAACCTACAGCTGCCTTGGGCACCTCAAACCTGCGTGCAACCAACCACCTGGAGTCTGTGACTCAAGGTCAGAAGCTATCACCTTACAAAGGTGTTAGAAGAAAGCAGTTCAGTTCAATGCCTAAAAAATATTGAAACAAGGATTAAGAAGATCCTTAGAAAAAGATTAAGACCCATTCTTTTTCAAGGGAGAGTAAGACTTATTTTTTAGAATTAGTTACTGTTAAATATAGTAAAATCCCCTTTTGAGAGATAAAAGTCAAAAGAATGAATATAAGTTCAGAAGAAAAAGCAACCGTATGAAACTTAATCCTAAAGATGTTATTTGTTTCAGACACTTAACCTCAGTATCATTAGGCTAAAAGAACAATGACCTGTCCCAGACAAAAGCACTGATAACACTTTGGCTTAAATAAAAGAGAGTCTAGGGGTGCCTGGGTGGCTCAGTTGGTTAAACACCCAATTGTTGGTTTTGGCTTGGGTCATGATCTTACGGGATGTGTGACGGAGCCATGCATCAGAGGGGGGAGACTGCTTCAAGATTCTCTCCCTCTAACTCTCCCCACGCTCATGCACAGGTGGGTGCTCTCTTAAAAATAAATAAATAAATCTTTAAAAAATTAGATAGTCTATTTTTAACCAATCATAAATTTATAGAGGGCTTCTTGAGGACTCAGAGCACTTGGTCTATATCTTTAAGATACTTTACTTTTGGTGGGAAAGAAGATTAACATACATGAAACCACTAGCAAAAGAAAAGGCAAGAAATAAATTGTAGTTCATACTTGAGAGCCAGAGTGATAAGCGACAGGCAAAACTTGACACTATAGGACACATTCAAGTTGCACATTAGATCACAATTTATTGTGATCAGTGTCTGAAAGACCCGAACTTCATGCTCTTCCCAAAGCAGTCATTCAGAGATAACTTACTGAATATTTAGGCATTGCCTTCATGGTAAAATAACTTTCTAAGGTTGAAAAACAAGAGGTAGAAGGGAAAAGAATTCAATCACCTATCACTCTCAATATGACTGCCATCTTTATAATGACAGTATCAATTTCTAGAAACCTCTTCAAGCAAGGACTTTGATCCCATGTATCTCTTTTACTCTTTCTTAAGTCTTCACCTGATAGAGTGACATCATGGGGTTATTTTACACCTCTGAACAAAGATCTATGGCCTTGATTCAAAGATATAAAAGAGGAATTCAGTAGGAATAGTTGCTTTTATACTTTCCAGAGGTTGCTCTCATTCCTTGACTCACGACCTTGTATCCCTCCCACCTCTCCTTCTGTTACCCGATCTCCGTTTTTCTAATACTGACCTTCTGCTTTCTTCTCATAAGAATCTTCGGGATTCCAGTGATAACCCAGGATAGTCTTTCCACCTCAAGAGCCTTAGTTTAATTACATTTGCCAATTTCCTTTTGCCATGTAAGGTAAAATATTCATGGGCTCTTGGGATTAAATATGGATATTTTAAGGGGGCCATTATTCAACCTACCATACTAGGCACCACTAACCATTTATGACCTTGGTCTTTCTCTTACTGAACTTTGTTATATACACTAGCAATAATTTTGACTTGAACTTTTCTTTGTGAGTGTAAGATTGTGGATCCGTTTTTTTTCCTTTTACACAGATTTGTAAGTAACTGTGGAAGGGCAGCATTTTCTAGGATAGAAACAGATGAGAGCCATCATCTCCTTGCAGCAGTGGGAAAATAAAAATGGGAGAGGTGACGATGTTAGCTAAAGCTTGGGAATAGGGTAACTTGAAAATGGTGTATTAATTAAATGGTGTTTAATTAATAAAATGCTTGGAGATAATTTGTGGATTTCATTTACTAGACTGCACCTGTCCCTTTTTCTGTGAATTATTAAGAGGTGACAGTCCATAGAAATACACAGCCTCTTTTATGGTGAACTGTGTTCACCTGAAGTGATAAGTTACTGAGAGAAGAAAAGACTATCAATAATAGTTTTATATTTTTAAAACAATAATTTCCTCTTAGTCCAGACAGAAGCAACATGCTGTGCAAAATTATACATCATGTAGCAACAGCTGAGAAGTCAACATATATCATTATCAATGCTGCCTCTATAAAAGCCCCCCAAATTACCATATCTAACAATAATTTCTACTTTAATAAAGAGAAAAGGGGACACAGGAAGAAACCAACTTATTCATACAAATGGTTGGTTTAACACATAGTGAACAAATTGATGTGTAAATTGGCTTTGATGAATGCTTGTGTTAAATGTGGTTATTTATTATGAGTTCCATTATATAAATTGGTTGCAAAATTATAACAAATGTTCTTTATTAATCTTACCTTCTCTGTGGCTAGAGAATGACTCAAGGCAATTATCTTTCATGGACTTCAGCATCATTAGTGCTGATGCGCTGAGGAGGGCAGACAAGTTCTAATAATACACAGAAAAGAGAAACATGCCTTTTCTTTGCTTCTTACATGGAGAGGTGTTATCTCTCAATACAGTTTTCCTTCATCTCCAATTAAATCCTTCAAGTTGTTAGTTTCTGGTATTTTTGCAGTAACAGCAGCTGTAGGTATAAGAAATATCTTCCATATTATGTTCTTTATGGTATGACATTTGAAATTTAAACAGATGGCATAGATTCTGGTCTTCAGGAACTCAGAGTTTGCCTAAGATGGCACAGGTGTTCTCAGGCCACATTTGGCTACTTGGTAGGGGCTTCAAGCATTTGCTCTATGGTCCAGTGACAGATTGTAGAACTGTCTTACTGTTTTTCTCTTCAACATGGGATATAAATAACTTGAAGATAGCAGCTTTCTGGGAAAGGAAAGAAAGTAGTTCTTCCAAGAACACTTTCATGGCTTAATACTCAACCAGAATTAAAGAGTTAAAGAGTTATCCCAGTAGATGACCTGGAGCTATCTCTTAGTTATCAGGGGCCATTTTTGTTATGTTTTTGTTCAGTTCCCTGCTTCTCATCTTCCTCTCCTCTATAAGACTGTTGTTGCCCTTTAGCTCTTCTTACATCCTTAAGGTGGGGGAGGGGGACCAAAAGTAAAAAAAAAAAAAAAAGAAGAAGAACTCATTCTGTTAATTATGTATCTCTAACGAAAGATTGAGGGTAGAGTTAAATGTTGCAGGTGGGAAGGTGCTTATAATTCATGATTACATAAAATAACAAAAATACCAGTGCAAATTTGTTATCTGGAGAAATCACAGTCAGATGGTATGCCTGCATTTTTCATTAATGAATATTTATTGAGCTCCAGTGATGTGCTAGCCCCTCAGCTGGGTGCTGGGTGCAAAAGGTTAGGGGTGGGAGATAGAGAAAGAGTAAGTCTATTGCACCAGAAACTAACAAGAAAACTGGTACTAAAACACTTGTCTCTTCTTGATGCCAACTGTTAATCACTGACATGAAAATAAGTTAGAATTAGGTTCAGCAATAAAAGAGAATACCCCACAAACTAAAGAGGATAGATGCTATATTTATATTTTTCTCTCACATAGGTGAATATCTGCATAGATAAAGTGCTATATGAGGTTCCTTTTATTTCATTATACTACCTGGTATGGCCTTTTTTCCTAAATTTACTTCATGGTGCAAGATGGTCACATCAGTTTCAGATCTCATGTTTGCATCTGAGTCAGCAGAACAAGGAAAAGAAAGAAGGGCATGCCCCCTTCCTTTTATTTACTGGAAGTTGCACAACTTCCATGTACATGTAATTGGCCAGTTCTAGGCATAAGAGAGGCCAGGAAACATTCCAACTGGTCACATGCTCAGCTAAATACTGTGTGTTCTGGGACTTTCAGTTTCTGCTCAGGATGTAGAATGCTGCAAAGATCATTGTTTTTGCACTTAATAACAACAGCAGGAGCAACAAAAACACCAACAATTTGAAAATTCATAACTTTTCTTGAATCCAGCAGAGAAGTTATGACTACCAACTAATCTGAAATCTAAGGAAAACACATCCAACAAGAGTTAGGATATGAGGATTTGCTTACCTGGGATAGATGTTATATGTCACAAGTAAGAACTCAATTAATCCTTTAATGAATTGCTAAAGACCTACTGTAGTCTGGCAAAGGTATTGAAAACCCCTCGACCATACAAGCACAAAGAGAACTTGCATTCATCATAGGATTCTTTTCTGCAAAAGACCTGGTATATTCATACAACAAGACTAAAAGTATGTCCCTTATCATGCAGGTCTGGAGAAATAAGGGCACTGGGGCAAAAGCACAGTCATTCTCCCCTGTAATTCTATGAAATAAAGGGTTTAAACTTTTAGAGGGAGAGAAAAAAACCTGATGCCATAAGGCATTGGTGAAAACCCATGATGCTGGGGAAGGGAATAAAACAAAACCTTATACACTTGAAAGAGGGATTAAAATGCCTGCTGGGACTAGACCTACAGCTGAGAGTGGATAAGATAATGGAGAAAGACCTATCCTCAAGACTCAGAAACACAGTATCTTCTTAAGACTGATACTTAAACAAAACAACAGTAGTCTACAGATTGAAGAGGGGCAAGAGCAAGCAGAGAGAACTTTTTGAGGCATAATACAAGGGAAGACCTGAAACTGAGGATGGAAGAGATCACAAAAACCATCTGGCAAACCAGGCCACATGTTAAACAGTAGTCCTGAATGATTTGAAGTCCGTGTTATACTGAGAGTAATTCTAGTGACAACTCCAAAATCCAGCTAAACTCATAACAATAATAACCCAACTACTCCCACCACACATACAAAGACATAGACACAGACAAAAAAAAAAAAAAGGCAGCCTAGAAAAAGGACAGATATATCCATTTCCAGGTCTCAAAATTTTTTTCCCCCAGACTCTTTTGTCCTGTACAAGATGGCCAGGTTCATCTTTTAACAAAAAAAAACTGTAAGATATATAAAGCAAAGGGAAACAACCTTCTGTCGAGAGACAAAGCAATCAATAGAATCTGACTCAGATATGATACTAATGTTAGAAATATCTATTTGAAAGGCATCTAGGTGGCTCTGTTGGTTAAGCAACTGCCTTTGACTCAGGTCACAATCTCAGGGTCCTGGGATCCAGAATGGTTTCTCTGCTTAGCGAGGAGCCTGCTTTTCCCTCTTTTTCTGCCTACTGCTCTGCCTACTTGTGCTCTCTCCCTCTTTGCCAAATAAATAAATAAAATCTCTTTTAATAAAAGAAATCTCTATTTGAGAAAATAAATACCAATACAGTAAAAGCTCTAGAGGAAAAGGTGAACAAGATGATGGATTAAATAAGTAATTCAGCAGAGAGAGTAAATGAAAAAAATGAATATAAATTCTGGATATGAAAAGCACAGTAACAAAGAATGCATTCGATGGGCTTATCAGAGATTTGATATAGCTGAGTAGAAGAAACAGTGAAGTTGAAGATGAGTCAGTATAAATGACTTAATCTAAAACACGAGAGAGAGAGAGAGAGAGAGAGAGAGAGAGGAGAAATGAACAGAGAGCATAGCTAATATTTGAACAAATAGTTTTTGAAAATTTTCCAAAACTAATGGCATACACAAAATGACAGATCCAAAGTAGTTCAGGTGAGAGAACATCAAGCAGGATAAATACAAAACAAACAAACAAACAAATAAACAAGCAGGCAAACAAACCAAGACACCTGGGATATTATATTCCAACTGCTGAAAACCAAAGACAAAGAGAAAATCTTGAAGGTAACAAGAAATAAAGAATATATTACATACAGAGGGGAAAATACATAGAAGAACTATAGGCTTCTCATGAGAAACTATTCAGACTGGAAGGAAAAGGAGTTCCATTTTTTTTATGTGATGAAAGTTAAAAAAAAGATCTTGTCAACTCTGAATTCAATGTTTAGTTAAAACATATTTTTCAAAAGCAAAAAAGAAATAAAGGCTCCTGAAGCAAAAAAGGAGCAAATGAATGGCATGAGGATCCATGGAGGAAATGTTCAAAGAAAGTCTTGAGGTAGAAGGAATAGGCTACTCAATAGAACGGAGGTCTGTACAAAGCAAAGAAATGGACTAGAAATATATTAAATGTAGATAAAGATCATTTTGTCTTATTTTTTAATTGGTCATAAAAGAGAAAAAAACTGTCTAAGGCAAACATAATAACAACATATTGCATATTTATAGCATATATAAAGGTAAAATAAAAAAATAAAATAAAATAAAAAATAGCACAGAAAATGAAAGGAAAGAATTGGGAATATATTGTAAGGACTTCTCACTATTTTGCAGTGGTAATAAATTATGTGATGTATATTATGAATTATAAGGCAACTGATAAATTATTAAAAAGGGGTATAAACAATAAATGGACAGTGGTGATAAAATGGGATAACAAAACTTTTTTAAAAGGCAGGAAAAGATGGAGCGGAAAGGTGAGTTGGGGGAAATCAGAGGGGGAGACAAACCATTAGAGACTGTGGACTCTGAGAAACAAACTGAGGGTTTTGGAGGGGAAGGGGGTGGGAGTTTGGGTGAGCCTGGTGGTGGATATTATGGAGGGCATGTATTGCATGGAGCACTGGGTGTGGTGCATAAACAATGAATGCTGGAACACTGAAAGAAATAAAATAAAATGGAAAAAAAAGCAAGAAAAGAGGGAAAAGGAACAAAGAACAGACAGAACAAATAGAAAATAGCTAGACAGATGATAGTTTTTAATCCACATGTATCAATAAGACATTAAGGGTAAACTGTCTAAAAACATGAACTAAAAGACCAAAAAAATAGTGTTTCATTGGATTAAAAAAGCAAGTTGTTTTTTTAAAAAAAATATTATATTTATTTGACAGAGAGAAAGAGAGAGAGCACACAAGCAGGGGGAGCGGCAGACAGAAGGAAAGGAAGAAGCAGGTTCCCCACTGAGCAGGGAGCCCAACATGGGGCTTGATCCCAGGATCATGACCCGAGCCAAAAGCAGACACTTAGGCATCTGAACCACCCAAGTGTCCCCCAAAAAACAAGTTCTAATTATATGCTATCTGTGGTAAATCATTCTTAGTTACAAAAACACAGATAGGCTAAGAGGAAAAAAAGATATGTAAATACTAATCAAAAGAAAGCTAAAGTAGCTATATTAATATTAGCAGAAAGAAGTATTACCCAGAATCAACAAATATATTACATCAATAAATACATGGTGATAAAGAATTCATTCTTCAAGAATTGGATATTTATGTACCTGATAACAAAGCTACAAAATATATGACGCAAGAGTCCAAAAGGCTAACTAGAAGAGCAGACATGGCAATGTGAGCTCTTTAGCAATGCTCCAATTGGGCTAACAATGCACATGCTACAGGATCCGTATGCAAGAGACGCCAAGGACATGCAGCAAGATCAGTATATCCTTAAGCATGCAACCTCTGCATGTTTCTTCAATCCATCACAATCCCTTTTCCACTTCATTTATCACTCTATCCCTGCCCAAACCCCTGCAAACTCCACCTCAGTAATTCTTATCCTTCCATGATTGTAAGTGCAGTGCCATTGGTCACACTTTTATCTGATGTAATCTCTCAATAAATAGTATAATAATGTAACAATAAATACCTACATAATCTCTAAATTAACACCTTGATGATCAACACCTGTTCTTCTGACAATTTCATCTAATTCTACTGAATCAATGGACTCTATTTTATTAAGAAAATATAACATTTGCAATATCCTTTAATATGCCTGAGCACAGAATTATAACCTCTCTTCCAAAACTTCTTACCAAATTCATTTCATCATTATTATTTAACCTAAGGTCTGAGCGTTCCTCAGCACACTATTTCTTTTCCAATAGAAATGTGTATCACAGGGCACCTGGGTGGCTCATTGGGTTAAAGCCTGTGCCTTTGGATCAGGCCATGATCTCAGAGTCCTCGGATCGAACCCCGCATCGGGCTCTCTGCTCAGTGGGGAGCCTGCTTCCTCTCTGTCTCTCTCTGCCTGTGTCTCTGCCTACTTGTGGTCTCTGTCAGGTAAATAAATAAAATCTTTAAAACAAAACAAAACAAAACATGTGTATCACTTCTTTCTTATCTGAGTAATATCTTTCTTTCTTATTAGATGATATGCTCTATTAGGGCATGGGGAGTCGCTGCTTTTGTGTAGCACCTAGCACTTTGGCCCAGGAAATATTTGTTCCATGAATGAATGAATAAATGCCGGGTATGAGCTACAGAGATATGTTTTTCTACCTACCCCTGACACACACACGCATGGGAGCCTCAGAACTTGCTAATAGACACGTACCAGCCTTTTTCTAGCAGTGTTTGACACAGTTATCTCCTCATTTTCATCAGATATGGCCATGCTTGTTAGCCTCGGGGCATACTTACAAGCAATGCAGCAAAAAAGGCCATCCCTGCCATGATAGTTTATTGCAAAACACGGAATAAAATAAAGCAAGCATGTAGTGCTATACATACACAAACTAACAAACAAAAGGTCTAAACCACTGTGGCATCACTGTGACAGCGGTGTCTCACAGAAACTCCGGTGGCTCTAACTCCTGTCAGAGGCAATGAACGCCTGTGGTGTGTGTATGTGTGCTGGAATGGAGCTGAGAAGAAATTGTGTCCAGTTCTTTGAAACTGTCGACAGGTGAATGGCAGATGAATCTTTCCGAAGGTGACCATTGCCAGCATGCAAATTCTCTGCTTTGCACAAAGCAGAGAGCACAAGCACCAAGCACCTTTGCCTGCACAAAGGTGGTTTGGCCTTTGTGTTAGCATGTAATTCTCACCAAAGAACATTACTACTAAAATACCACATGAATAAAACAGTGTATTTTAAGATGAATTAGAGTCCTGAGGCCAACAGGATAGATGGAAGTGTGTTTGTGTTCCACATAACTGGGTTCTGATAGCCACCGCGGGTCTTTACTTTGGTTTCCTGTCTCAGGGGTAAAGCACTCACAGGGACTATTCCAGTGCTGCCTTGGCCACTCCTCATGATTAACCATGGGGTCCCGGTCACTTCAAAATTTTCCTTAATGGTTGGGGCACCTGGGTGGCTCAGTGGGGTAAGCCTCTGCCTTCGGCTCAGGTCATGACACCCGCATCGGGGTGTCCGCTCAGCAGGGAGCCTGCTTCCCCTCCTCTCTCTCTGCCTGCCTCTCTGCCTACTTGTGATCTCTCTCTCTGTCAAATAAATAAATAAAATCTTTAAAAAAATATTTTCCTTAATGGCAAAAAAACAAAACAAAAACAAAACAAAAACAAAAACCATGTTGGGATGAAAACAGAGTGCAAGAAGGATTAATAGCATATGATATGTTGGATTCATTTCAGAGTTCCCCATGCAAGAGATCTAATTTGGAGCTGGACTGCAACACTGAGCCAAGATTGATCCATCCCCAGAGAGCAGTAATAAAGGGTCACTCGCAAAGTGTGCAAGATGGCAGACTAGGACTTGTGCTCCAAACTGTCTTCATTGCGGGGAATAAAGGAAATCCTTTTGGCCAAATATCTGTTCATTGTCTTCCGTGAGGTAGGACTCTCTTGCAGCAAGATGATGTTTAAATCCTACAATTTTTATTCTTTGCTTCTCATGTTTGTTTAACAGAGATATAACCGTCATGGAATGTAGGAGAGGAAAACAGCAAGAAAAGAAAGGAAGAGAAGTGGTTTAGACATATTAAAACAAAACAAAACAAAACAAAACAAAAAACCTCACTTGGCTATAGGAATGGTCAGGGGAGGCACAGTCATCTTTTATTTCTTAAAGTTCTCCAAAGATAGGAAATAAGTCTCGGAAGTCAGTCCTTCTCCCTCATAGGATGACTTCTTTTCTGGCAGATAAACATACCTAACAGGATTGCTAGTGTTTGGGGTAGGAGGGTATGATTATCATAGCAGATGCTTATTCTGTAGCTGATGGAGATAGGTCTGACTTGCTCTTTACTTTTGCTGGCATTTTATTATGAATTTCACTGTGACAACAGAAAGGATGAACCTGAGCTCCTGAGCAGATATAGCCAATGGCCCATTTATTTCTAGTGTCAGTGTTTGTCTGAGTTCCAGTGGGAACATGGCAATCTTGAAACTTGTCTGATACTGGCATTTAGAAAAGAGCTGGATTCTTGCTCAATTTATACTACATCTAGTCCTTTGAAAGGCTTATTCTAATGCAAGGTCATGCAAAATGTTTGTGTGCAATTGATGTTGAATTTTTATACTAGCTGAGCTTCATTTCAGAATTCAATGCATTTGTTAAAACAAACTTTACTTTTATTTCAGCACAAACTTTGCTCCCAGAGTTATCAAGCGTCTGAGGTTTGTTTTTTTTGTTGTTGTTGTTTTTTTTTTTTTTCCCAAAAGAAAATGTTTTCAAGCTCATCATCCCATGGCCGTGGATATATGAGTTCTTACTCAGATACATACCATTTCAGTCTTTGCCAATGTTACGAAAAACAGAAGCCCAATCTAATTGTATCACAAATTTGTAGCTGTCTGGAAATTCTTTTTGACGTTTCGGACAATGAACACTCTCTCCTGTTTTGAGACTTCTTTCGACCTCTCCTTTACCCTTTTCACTCCCATCATGATTAAGTTCCCATGACCACCTGACTCATTCAGTGTGATATTAATCACCCTAACTCACTGCCATCCTTAAAACACCTTACTCACTCTCACCGTATCATCCCTCCTTTGCCTCCGCCTGTACACCCACATTCCGCATGCACTGCCTCAACTACCATGACTTGGAAGTTTTAGCTTCTGTTTAATTTTTATTTTCCTTTAAGAAAACTGTTATTTGCATGGTCTCCAATCCCTTTGTACAAGGTCTTCCTTTCTTTGGGGTAAGGGCCAAGTAGGGAAATAAAGAAGGTTGCTTGCATTTGGAACCCTTGACTGAAACACACAGTAACTCTTGTCCATACGTGCAGCGCATTAAGCCAGAAAACAATTGTTCAAGCCTACCTCAGAGAAAGTTCCAGTCCAGTTGGTGATGGATCGCCAAAAGTTAATCAGACCAAGGGAGTGTGACCTGCGGGGACAAGCAGACGTTGAACAGTCAGCGCGAAAGAGACAAGATACAAATCTGATCCGGTGAATGGGAGCCCAGGGAATCTCATCAGAGGAGCTGTTGGGTTTTTGTAAACATATAGAAGAGTATTATCCTGTAATGATTTTTACGGATTTTCTTTGATTAATAGAATCTACCTGGAAAATGAGTGGCAGTAAAATTTAATCTGTCCATCTCACTTCAGTGGAATGTTAGATGAATGACGTCACCTTGGATCTGTAATCAGTATCCAAACACATTTAAAAAAGAGGGAGGAGGAGGAAGGAAAAAAAAACAACAAAACAACTGTGGTTTTTCCCCACCCCCACATTTCACCCCCCCACCAGTAGCTAAAAAGGAAGCCTGTAAGCATACTGAAATCAGAAACATAAGTAAATGAAATTTGCCCTTTGTTATCAAGTCCCTCTTTCACAGTTCTTTTCTTTGTGTCCTTTTTTGCTTTCTCTCTTTAATTTTTTTTTAGGTTTTATTTATTTATTTGAGAGACACAGAGAGAGAGAGAGAGAGAATGAGTGGAGAAGGGCAGAGGGTGAGGAGAAAGAATCTGAAGCAGACTCCACACTGAGTGCAGAGCCCAATGCGGGGCTCAATCTCATGACTCCGCCATCATGACCTGAGCTGAAACCGAGTCTCAGACACTTAACCAACTGAGTCACACAGGCATCCCTCCTTAATTTTCTTTTCAATGTGACTATGAATTGATGTCCTGATGACCGTGTCTATGCTCTACTAGCCCAGGAATCTGGGAGAAAAGAGGAAAGCATCAGATAACTGGGGGAGAGAGAAAATGATAAAATGAAGCGGGAAGTAAGAAGTATTGGTGGACAGGTGAAATTGTGCCATCTAATACTGCTTTGTCAGACTCTTCTTTGGGGTATCTTTACTCTTCCTTAAAAGGCAGCACATCATCTGCAAAGAGTGATAATTTGACTTCTTCTTTGCCGATTTGGATGCCTTGAATTTCCTTTTGTTGTCTGATTGCTGAGGCTAGGACCTCTAGTACTATGTTGAATAGCAGTGAGATATCACCTCACACCAGTCAGAATGGCTAAAATCAACAAGTCAGGAAATGACAGATGCTGGCGAGGATGCGGAGAAAGGGGAACCCTCCTACACTGTTGGTGGGAATGCAAGCTGGTGCAGCCTCTCTGGAAAACAGCATGGAGGTTCCTCAAAATGTTGAAAATAGAACTGCCCTATGACCCAGCAATTGCACTACTGGGTATTTACCCTAAAGATACAAACGTAGTGATCCAAAGGGGCACATGCACCCGAATGTTTATAGCAGCAATGTCTACAATAGCCAAACTATGGAAAGAACCTAGATGTCCATCAACAGATGAATGGATCAAGAAGAGGTGGTATATATACACAATGGAATACTATGCAGCCATCAAAAGAAATGAAATCTTGCCATTTGCGACAACATGGATGGAACTAGAGCGTATCATGCTTAGCGAAATAAGTCAAGCAGAGAAAGACAACTATCATATGATCTCCCTGATATGAGGAAGTGGTGATGCAACATGGTGGCTTAAGTGGGTAGAAGAAGAATCAATGAAACAAGATGGAATTGGGAGGGAGACAAACCATAATTGACTCTTAATCTCACAAAACAAACTGAGGGTTGCTGGGGGGAGGGGGTTTGGGAAAAGGGGGTTGGATTATGGACATTGGGGAGGGTATGTGCTTTGGTGAGTGCTGTGAAGTGTGTAAACCTGGTGATTCACAGACCTGTACCCCTGGGGATAAAAATATATGTTTATAAAAAAATAAAAAATTAAAAAAAAAAAAAGGCAGCACAAACAGGCTCATGATGAGTGTACATGAGATAGATTCAGGTCTCTACAGGCTGAATGCTTCATCTTTCCAGCAGAGACCTTTTCAAGAAATTTTGAGGCCATGTCCCATGATTCATCAAATGCTTTACTGCATTCCAAACCACTTTTGTTTTAGGTCAGGGAGAGAAATAGCCCCTTTTCAGAAGAGCAGAACCAGACTGTTTAGTCCTCTGGCAGCCGTTGAGACCTATACAGGGACCCGCCAGGTGACTGTGGAAGGGGCTTCCTCCCACGTGCTCCAACCCAGGGAGGTACTGGGATCACAGAGGGTCTCCAGTGGAGTGTGTGCTTGATCTTCAGCCCTGAAGAGGGACTGCACCAGATGCTGTTTCCTTCTGTACAGGGACCTACTCATTTAAGCAGCCGCCGCCAAATCTAAAGGTTTAAAAAAAAAAAAAAAGGCAGTCATTTTCATATCCAATATTCAATATCTACTTTAATTAAAATGGATATCTATTTAAATTATTTAAAGAAGGTATCTCTTTGATCATGAGTGCTTATTTCCAAAGACTGGAGACAGCATAACTCAGCCTCCCCAAGTCCTAATTAAAGGTGATAGCCTGAATTAGCATGCAACTACTGGCGATGTTTGTCACATCACTAGTAAAAGTAGTTTCAGTGTTCTTATTTTTTCCTACTTAAATAGATTGCTCCTTCATAAGCAGAGAGCCCAAGCTCTCCCTTCCCCAAAGAGGGTGGTGGATCTTGTTGCCGTCTGGAGGATTCCAAAATGATATGAATGGTGATAATTATTTGGAAGTAATGAAGTAACAACTGCTGTTTTCCAAGCATTTAAAAAATCCTATTCTAATGTTTGCTTCAAGACTGGTTATTTGATATTTTAGTCACTTATTTCTAACAGAGCTGAATGCTTCTTGGTAACTGGCAGCACTGAAATTTGCAACTTCTTTTCTAATGAACTAATATCTGAGCAATTAAAAAAGGAGAAAAATTGAGGAGATTGGTTCAGATTTTTCATTACCCCCTTGCAATCATACCAACAAGGAAATCATACCAACAAACATGATGTAACCTCAGTGTGACATCATAGGCTATGTCCATGGGGAGAAAGGAATTGCAAGAAGTTAAGTATTTCTCTATAAGGCCTTGAAATGGTATCCCAGGGTGAGGTGAGGTTCCTGGGATGTGCACAAAGGACTCAGATGACAGGAAGACGTTTTTATTTGTTTTTGTGTGGCTCTTGATTTCTAACCCCTGCCTAGAGATCAATGGTTCTTTGCTTCAACTGCCCCATTTGATGGCTCTTTTTCTGGTAACAGGCCCTACCCTCCGGCCACAGGGGTGCGACTGTGAACCAAGTTAGAGCAACATCTTTCTGGACAGAATGGCTAGCACCAGGATATGTTATCAAAGTAAGCCAAACTGGGGAATGTTTTAAATTGTAGCTGCCAGAGAAGTGTCCATTTCTCTCTAATTGGGTAGCTAAAAGGGAGAGAGCCAAGAGTAGTAGAAAGCCATGTTTCTTCTGCTTAAAGGGCTGCAGATTTTTAAAAGCTGCAGTATAGGGACAGAATCACAATGGTGTCTGAGGACCTAGTTCCAGAAGTCCCAAAGGCCAGCTGCCGCCTTCTGTTTCTATAGTTTGATTATATGATCCAATACAGTTCTCTTTTGTTTAAGTAAATTTAGTTTTTGTCACTTGCAACCAAAGACTCCTAACTAAAACACTGATTTCACATATAAAAATTGTCTCACCCTCCTGCTGCATTACTTTGAATTAAGTTTTATTTCCTCCAGCACATTAGCTCAGAACGATATCTTGCTACAAGTATATCTTGATATTTTTCTCTTGCTTTGTGTTCCTTCTAACTATCTCTGGAACTGGTGCAAGGGGTAAAAGCTGGACCTGTTTAGGTGGGGCCTGAGTTTTAAGTACCCACTGAGAAAGAGAACCTCCAGGAAACAGATTTAGGATTGCAGAGGGGAGGTGAGTGGAGTGAGGGGTAACCAGATGATGGGTATTGGGGAGGGCGTGTGTTGTGATGAGCACTGAGTGTTACATGCAATTAATGAATTGTTGAACACTGCATCAAAAACTAATGATGTGCTATATGTTGGCTAACTGAACATCATAAAGATAATAAAAGAAAAAAAGAGTTCACAATGAATGAGCCCTTGCTTAAATGGTCAAATGATTTTTGATAAGGGTATCAAGACAATTCAATGGTGAAAGAATAGTCTTTGCAAAAACTCATGCTAGGTCAACTAGAGAGACATATGTAAAAAGAAAAAAAAAAAAAGAAAGTTGCACTCCTACTTTACCCCATATACAAAAATCAATTCAAAATGGAAGAGTTAAAACTACAAAACTTTTAAAAGAAAAAATAAGTTTAAAGCTTTGTGATCTGGACTAAGCAATGGTTTCTCAGATATGACACCAAAGTCACAGACAGAAAAATGAAAAATAAAATGGACATCATCAAAACTTAAACTTCGTGCTTCCAAGGACATCATCAAAAGAATGAAAAGACAGCCCATAGAATGGGAGAAAATATATCCAAATCATATACCTAATAAGGAATTTTTACTTGGAGTTTAAAATAATTCTTAACAACTCAAATATAAAAAGACAAGTAATCCAATTTAAAAATGAGCAAAAGACTTAATAGATATTATCCAAAGATAAACAAATGGCCAATAAGTACATGAAAAAAGATGCTCAAAATCATTAGTCATTAGGGAAATACAAATCAAAACCATGAGAACTTTCATACCCACTAGGATGGCTAGTATCAAGAAGACAAACATGAAATGTATTGATGAAGATGTGGAGAAATTGAAATCCTCACACGTTGTTGGTGGAAATATAAAATGGTGCAGTCACTTTAGAAAACAGTTTGGCAGAAACAAGACAGAGGATCATAGGGGAAGGGAGGGAAAAATGAAACAAAATGAAACGAGAGAGGGAGACAAACTATAAAAGACGCTTAATCTCAGGAAACAAACAGGTTTGCTGGAGGGGAGGGGGTTGGGAGGGATAGGGTGTCTGGGTGATGGACATTGGGGAGGATATGTGCTATGGGGAGTGCTGTGAATTGTGTAAGACTGATGATCCACAGACTGGTACCCCTGAAACAAGTAATACATTGTAGGTTAATTAAAAAAAAAAAGTTAAGCATTTTCTTAAAAAGAAAAAGGGGCACCTGGGTGGTTCAGTGGGTTAAAGCCTCTGCCTTCAGCTTAGGTCATAGTCTAGGGTCTTGGGATTGAGCCCCACATCAGGCTCCCTGCTCAGCAGGGAGCCTGCTTCCTCTTCTCTCTCTGCCTGCCTCTCTGCCTACTTGTGATCTCTGTCTATCAAATAAATTAGAAAAAAAAGAAAAGAAAAACACAGACTTACCGTATGACCCAACAATTCCATTTCTAGGTATATACCTAAGAAAATTATAAATACATGTCCACACAGAAACCTGTACACGAATTTTCAGAGTACCATTATATACAGTTATCCAACTGATAAGTGCATAAACAAAATGTAGTACGGGGACTATTACCTGGTCATATGAAAAGCCTGAATGTATCAATAGATGCATGCTACAACTTGGATGAACCTTGAGTGTATAGAACATGAGAGAAGCCAGACACAAAAGGCCCATGTTATGTGATTCCATTTAGTAAATATCCAGGATTGAGTTAGAAATTAGATTAGTGGTCGCCCGGGACTGGGGTTGGGGGAAGGCGAATGCCAAGAGACTGATCATGGGTATAGATGAAAGCGTCAAGTAGTCACAAGAGGGAAAAATAATGCTTAGATGAAGCTTTAAGAATTCAGAATGGGATTATCTAGACAAGTGATTGGCTGTTGATCCCACTTTTGGGCAAAGAAACTATGAATGAATTAAATTTCTGGAGAAAATGCAAGGTAATTCTGAGGGAAAAGATGTTCATAGGTCTGCAGTCAACTTGTACAGCTAGGACTCATTCAAGCAAATCTGGGTTCAAATCCTATTGCTACCTATTAGTGGTTATAGAAAAATTAGTTGGCTTCTCTAAAATCTCATTTACTTATTCAGTGGTGATAATTATCTGGACGTGTCAACTTCTCTTGCCATGAATGTTGGATGAAGAGATGCTCGGTGCAGCCATGTCTGTGGCCGTAGTGATTCAGAATACAGATAAATGCTCTCTCCCTGTAGAGCTTACATTCTGGGGAAGAACATGGACCAAAAAAGTAAAGAAACAGGGCAATTTTACTCTGAGAAAAGTAACCTTAGGCAAAGTAAAAGGATACATAGTCATGAGTGATGATGAGGAGAGGGACGACTTTAGATCAGGTGGTCCAGAAGGGTTTCTCTGAAAAGATGTTATTTGAGAAAAGAACAGAAAAGTAAGGAGCCAGCTAGGCAAAAATGTCCAGAGAATTTTAAGAGGATTTTTAAATACCAGGACTATGAGAGAAAAGAGGGAAAGTCATGGAAAAAGAGTGAAAGAAGCATATTAAAGAAAGATCAATCTGGCCAGAGTACATTGTGTGGGGAAGTCATCGGGATTAATGCTGAAGGTAGGCACAGGCTGGGTAAGTCCAGGGCCAAGAATCAATACAAGGAACAAATGAGATTCTATATGCTCAGCCTCCATGTATAGCAAATTATACTCATTATTAACAGGGCACAATAAAGCCACTGTCCATGAACTTGATTGCTCTTAAGGGATACAACAGGCAGTAAGATATGGCTGTGACATTCTTCTTCATGTAGACAACCAGGGATGACCTGAATGCTCTGGCTAGAAAGCCAGTGAGCCCTTTCCTTCTTTGTACTCCCCATGGATTCCTCCCAGAATACAGACTCCATCCAAAGGGGACAGGCTTCTTAGGAGAGGAGCATGTAGGAAATGCTCTGGCCTCCCTCCTAGCAACTCCATTAGAGGACGTACCTTGTGCCACACTGTGCAAAATGTGTGCTTTCCCTTTTTCAATTAAAATTGATCAGCATGACGAATACTAAAGGGCCTGGTGCTTTAAATCCACGAAGGATTAGCATTGGGACTGTGTGGGAGGCTGAAACACAACCGTAGAAGCTCTCACACAGAATTGCCCTAGTTACTACAGAAAAAGCCCTAGGAAATGGGATGCAGGGAACTCAGGAAGCCAAGCCATCCTGTACCCTTGCATGTTTCTTGCTGCTCCTTGTGATGATGGGCTGCTCTCACCTGAAGGACCAGTTATTCCCTATGAATCTTAAACTCACCTGCTAGCAACCTAGAAAGGAAGGACAATCCATTACTGAAAATATTATAATGGCTCAGACACTAAGGGAGGGCACAGCGACATACGTTCATAAATATAAAATGAAATACTTTTATTTTAATATGTCCCATTTATTGGAAGAAACATTGGGGTGTCCCAATTCTTCCCAGCTTCTAGCCAAATCCCTCCAAGAGAAGGTTAGTTAATTCACTCATTCTTGCTTTTGCTGAGGTTGTGAGTCAGGATTGAGAGCTGCTGTGTTGGTTTTGTCATTTTTTTTTTTTTCATTTAACTTTCCATGAACTATAGGACAACAGAAACAAATTCACCTATTATTGTGTGTCTGGAGAGACTGGGGACTAAGAATGGGGAAAGAGACAAGGAGGAAGAGGATGTACTAGTTTAACCCACAACCACACAAAGAAATGTATGGTACAAGGCTTGGAAAATCCTTATTCCTTTATTTATTTATTTTTTTTTTGAAAATCCTTATTCCTTTAAAAAAATAAACCTGAAATAACTCTTCTAGCTTGTATACTGAATCTCGAACTGAGACTAGCCAACTATGGATACTTTATGGGATTATAACCGAATCATATTAACACCCAAAAATGTATACGTGACCATCGTTTCTGAGAAATATACTCTTCTTACAGTCTTTTGTGTTGTGCAGTAACTATGTCTCGTCACAGCATATCAGAGTTAATTTTAGGGACTGAATTTCTAATGTGACTTCAAGATGCAACTGTGGTGGTCATATTTCATTATGTTATTATCAGTACATGTGAACTTTGCTGGTATAAACAATATTCAAAAGTGTATGCACAGATGGAAATCTTTGATAAAAGAATGATTTTCAAGCAATGGGTTTATGTAGATGAAGGTAGAGTCTTCCAAAGCATTTTTCAAGCTGGTTTCAGCCTCTCTTTCTGAAGAACCAAAAAATGCAAACTCTGCCATGACAAATAACGAACGGGCCCAGTTCTTCCTTAACTGAATGTGGGCCATGGCATGGCCCGAGAGCACACAAAGGTAAGTCAGCTCTGAGCTCTATTCAAATTATTAGAAGTATCTCAGCTGATCTGCCATGTTGTCAAAGTGACATTTCTTGTGACTCACATTTTAAACAACTTATGAAAACCATTCCGTATGTCAAACTTCATTTCATTCAATTTTGTTCTGGTTGAAAATTGACACTAAACATGTTTTGTCTTTCAGAGCATTTTCTGTTGGGAGCCAAAGGCCTGATGATGTATAATCCCTCCTGAAGGCTTTATGGCAGGGCTTCACAAAGCAAACATTTTTTCCCCTTATTTTATATCACCCTGACAAACAGAAATGCTGAGCCATTTAATTACAGAGCCTGCCTGACACATCCAGAGAGTCAAATATTCTGGAGGTGTCTAGCTGAAGGGGAAAAATGCACTGAATTCCCAGAGTTACTTGTCAAGACGACGACACCAAAGAAACTAGTAAATAAGCTGGCGGGCCCAACAGCGGATGCCACAGTGTGCCTGAGTGGCCTCGGCGGCCCTGAGTCAGCTCCATTCACCCTGCAGCACAGCATCCTGTGATAGCGATACTTTGTCTTAGCTGCAGGCTGAACAGCCAGGAGATGTTGGGCGTAGGTCAGCAAGAACAGAGGTCAAGCCACATGCTCATATGTTGTGAGCAGGTCTGTGCTTTATAGCAACTTCCAGATCTAGAGCTCATACTCCTAATTCCCAAACTAACTCACAGAAAGAATCTGCACCGATGCAGCTGAAAATTTCTTCCTCAGACTCCAAGTATGACACACAGGCCCCCTGACTGTTTATGAGTGCACTAAAATATTGCATCCTGTAATGATTCATGACACATGATCGAAATGTATCAGGTTACCTTTATTTAATGTCTTTCCTACCTTTAGAATAGTAAATCCCTGTGATAATTTGCAGTCCATTTTATAGTACTAACTAAAGTATGAAAGTTACTCTCTTGAATAGTTTGTTTGCATGCTTTAAAGTTTTCTCTTTTTCTTTCTTCCATCTATCATAGAACAAAAAGAAAAAGAAAAAAAAAGTACGCCTTCTATGAGACAGTATCCTATGTATACTATGAGCAGTATTCTAACCACTGGAACCAAGCAGTCGAAATTGTAGACTGGTCACTGTCTTCCAGGAAATTATACTGAAGTTCAGGATTGGGGGTGGGCAGAAAATAAACATGTGAAAAGATCAGTTCAATTTTAGAGGGGTTGTAAGTACTCTGAATAATTACAGAATGATACAGAATGGTTGTAGTAATGGAGACTTTCTCAGGTTGCCCAGGGAAGTTCTTTGATGTGATGATGTTTGATTTGAGACATGAAAGGTGGAAATGGTAACAGGAGGCAGCCCAAAGTATTTGGGTAAAGAGCATTGCAGGAAAAGGAGTAACTTGTGCAAATGCCCTGAGACAGAAATGATGACAGATGAGCTTCAGGACAGAAAGGTCGATGTGGCCAGAGAGTAAGGAATGAAGAATGGAGGGGACAGAAGGAGGATTTTGAAAGGTCAAATCCTGAAATGTATTCTAGGCATATATTTTGAAAAGGAAGATGAAAAACTATTTTTATTCAAAAATAATATGATCTTGTAGATAGAATAGTCTATAGAAATTCACACAAAATCTGCTAGAGTCCATGACCAAACTTAAGAAATTATCAAGATACAACATAAATGAATGTTATACTTCTATATACTAAGAGAGAAAAATCCCAAAGTACAATCAAGAAAATTACCATCAAAATAAAATCAAAAAAATTTTAACAACAACAAAAAAAAACACCTTGCACATTGAAAACTATAAAGTATTGCTGAGAGAAATTTTTAAAGCTTTATATAAATTGAGAAACATAGCGTATTTGAGGAAAGGAAGACCAAACATTTATAAGATGACATTTCTCCCCAAATAAATCCATATAATTTAATTCAATCCTTGTCAAAATCCAATCAGGCTTTCTTGTAGAAATTGACAAACTATTTCTAAAATTGATATGGAAATGCAAAAGACCTACATTAGCCAAAATAATCTTGAAAAATAACAAAATCGAAGGACATGCTACCTGATTTCAGATAGTTGTGGCTTCAGAACAGACATTCATTATCAATGAAACATAATCAAGTGTACAAAATATATCCTATTTATGAATTATTTATTTAATTATGTTCAGTTAGCCAATGTACAGTACATCATCAGTTTTTAATGTAGTGTTCAATGACTCATTAGTTGTGTATAACACCCAGCACTCATCACAACATGTGCCCTCCTTAATACCCATCACCTAGCTACCCCATTCCCTCAATCCTCTCTCCCTTCTGAACCCTCAGCTTGTTTCACAGGGTCCATCGTCTCTCACAGTTTGTCTCCCTCTCTGATTTCTTTTCCTTAAGTTTTCCCTCCCATCTCCTGGGGTTCTCCATGCTATTCCTTATTTTTGACTAAAGTGGTGAAAAAACACAATGAGAAAAGTCTTCAAAAAACTGCTGGAGCAACAGGAGAGCTATATTTTTTTAAAAAAAAGAACTTAAGTCCTTACCTCATGTAACACATAAAAATAGCTTTTAGAATAAAATATTGGAGAAAGTCTTTGTGAATTTATGTTAGACAAATCTTTCTTCACTGTAACACTAAAAGTTCAATCATAAAAGAAAATATTGATAAATTAGACATTATTTTAAAAAATAGGCTCTGCAAAAGACACTATCAATAAAATGAAAAGACAAGCCGCAGAATGCAAATAAAATTTTCAAATCATATCTCGAAAAAATGTTTTTTATATTGTGTGAATGTATAAAGAAGTGTTACAATACAATGTAAAAGAAACTGATTTTCAAATGGGGAAAGCTTTATATACAAATGGACAATAATCACATGAAAAGTTTCTCAACACTGTTAGACATTAGGAAAATAAAAATTAAAACTACAATGAGACAACATTCTACTCTCTATAGAATGGCCATAAACAAAAAGACAATCACAAGTGTTGGGTTACATGCCAGAAAACTCATCCCAGAGAACCCAGAAAACTCATCCACTGGTGGTGGAAATGCAAACTGGTAGAGCCAGTTTGGAAAACAGACAGTTTTTATACTTGTTAAGCATATATATCACTTTACCATGTGATCCAGTAATTTCACTCCTCAGTATTTACCCAAGAAAAATGAAAATGCATGTCTACATTTAGATTTGTTCATCAATGTTTAAAGCAGCATTTTCCATTATAACTCAAAAAAAAAAGTCATCCAAATATCTATGAAATGGTGAATAGATAAACAAAATGTAGTATTTCCAAACAATGGGCTACTACTGGGCAAAAGGTCAAATTATTTATTCATGCAACAACATGAATATATGTCAAAAATGCTATACTAAATGGAAGCAGTCATTCACAAAAGATTATATGATTTTTTGTAACAGCAATTTCTAGAAAAGGCCAATCTATAGACACGCAAATCTGATTAATGATCGTAGCTGGAGATAGGAGTGGAAATTGACCCAAAAAACATGCATGTGGGAACCATTTAGGGTGCTAGAAATGTTCTAAAATAGGATTGTGGTGATAATTGTACAACTGTCCAAATTTGCTAAAAATTGTCTAACTGTACACTCCCCATGGGTAAATTTTGTGACATGTCAGTTACACCTCTGTAAAGCTGTTAAAAAAAATCACAGTGGTAACATTGCCTGTAGTTATAACTTAAATGGCAGGTATTTATTAAATTATTTTCACCAATTTTAGTGGCATTTTCCAAGATAAAATTCCAATTAAACACTTTATTCACTATGATGTTGATGTTCCTGCTTTATATGGTTTCACCTTAAGTGGCCTTTTCAGTACCAGTTAGCTTTAGATAATGATGATGTTTTCTATGTATAGTACTTCACGGTGTGCTGTATCAGTTAGGAACACATTAAAATACAAGTAACATAAAATCCGATTTATAACAGTATATATTTAGGTGGGTCTTTTTGGTTTTTGTTCGTTTTATACAACTGGAAGTCTAGAGGTAGGTGACTATGGGTAGGTTCAGTGGCTCAGTATGAAACAAGAGGGGCTCCTCTGCAAACAGATGGGATAGTCATATGGAGTGTTCAAAACAGCAATAAGAGGGGAAAAGAATATACAAGAAGGAAAGAGAAACCTCCCGTTAACCCCACTAAACCTTCAGTTACTAAACAAATTGATTACCTCTGCAGAGGAAGCTGAGGAAGAAGATGTGGTTTCCTGGAATATTATCAAGATGAAAATGGCAGAGAAGAGTCAGAATCTGTCCACCAAGCAATAAACAGTGACTGTCACTTTTATCTTAATGACATTTGGAACATCAGAATAGGAACTAATGGGATGAGGGCACCTCCCAGGGTATAGGAATTCACATAGTAATTCACATAAGAAATGAAGTAGGAACTAAAATGGAAAAGAACCTCACTCTGTATCATCTCTGCCTTCAGAAATCTGATTACATGAAGGTATATCAAGGTATATCAAATCAGTCCTATAACATTGGTCTAAAAGTGTAATTTTATATGTGAGGAATTTATGGTCCAGAAAGATTACCCAATTTGCCTAAATCCACCCCACAAAAAACTAGCAGAGCATGAAGGCCTACCCAGATGCCATGAATCACAGTTTGATTTGTTTATTGTCACACTGGGAACTCTGTTCCCTGTTTAGCTATTGACTGTTTTTATCTTGTGTTCACTAGCATATTGTAAGGGAATGACTTTTTTTTCCTCTACCTTTTTCTACTCCCCTAGGAGTAACCACAGTATTGAGCACAAATACCCTTAATAAATATTCAGCTGCCTCATTGCATCATAAAAATAACAAGAACTCTCAATTAGTCAATGCAATTCGTGAAAGAAAGCTCCCATTGCAATGTTGAACTTTTACATGGAAATTTTCTATGATCTACTGATGGCGTTTGCTGAGAAAATTCATTCCCGAGGCAACTACTTTAAAGACTTTGCTCACCAATTTTCCGGGGATGGATGTATGGAGAAGTACCATTTCTCCCATGAGTTCCCAAAGGGATTGCTGAGATACCTAGAAGCTTCCTAATCATTGCAGTTGTAGAGTTTTCCTTTAGGAAACTCATATGCAGAATATTTTCTGATTCTCATCTAACTTTCTTTTCTGGTTCAGTGCAGCCTAACGTTGAGAGCAAAGAAGCCACCCTGTTTTTATGGCATGGGTATGAGAGAATCAATCAAGCAAGTTTAGAGCACATAAAATAAAATGGCTTTATCCTTTCAATACCTGCAGTCCGCATACAGCCATGCCACCTGGCACCTGGAATTGAAAACTGTTTCAGTCACATGATGGAACACTGGTCTCGGGATTTTGGAATGAAAGGATGAGCAATGACAGCCAAAGCCCATGTACCTGGTGTTAAAGAAAATTTACACCTGAGAGAATGTGAGAATGTGGTAGCAATGCTTACATTTGCAGGTAAGACTTTTTTTTTTTTTTTTTTTTTTTTAAACCAGTGAGGGAGTCTATCTCAGCAATTTAATGAGATAGAGAGAAATCAGGTAGATAAGAAGAGATGATGAACAACCATTTCAGTGTCAAGCCAGATGTTTGAAATATTGCCAGTCAAATGATGTTCCTGATGTTTTTCAAAATTCAAATATCCACATTGTTCTCAATGAACTACTTGTTTTAATAGCAATAATTTCATTCGAGTTTCATGAGATAATTATTCAAACCTCATAAGAGATGGAAACAATTTAACTGATCCAAGTTCTGAAACACTGGAGAGGCACCAGTAACCCCATACCAATCTATATTCCATCATGCAATAGACTTTATTTCTATAAGGCATCAGCAAACTGTAATTTTATCATATCATTAATATCATTATTAAAAATGTCATGTCTATACTGAAGATAAAAATACAAAGAAAGATGAGGCCTACAGAAGCAGAAGACAAATTGGTACCTCAAAATAACAATCTCTGTTTCTATTTGAGTATTAACCAAATCACTACAATCTTTGATTGTACTGAGGAAATTCTGTATCAAGTATATCTCCACTTGTTGAACACATTTTTGAAGGAACACCAGACCTAAACAAAAAAGACAGAACATATGGAAATGATACAGAACATTTTTGAAGGCCAAGATTCCTGGTGTTTTAATTTGGCAATAATTGAATACTTCTTGAACTTAGTATTTTCTGTGTTATATACATAATTCACTGACAGAATAAGTAATAGTCATCATTTAAGTGATGAAGTATGGAATCCCAATAGGCAGTTTTAAGCTTTAACAATATACTAAAAAGCCACTGTATTGTTCCCTACCCCCCTTGGCTTAGAGAATTATTCCAGGACTCATTTATTACCTGCCATTGAATACTTCTAGGTCAGCACAGGGTCCTTAATATACACTCTGGGTCTTTTATTTTGAACCACTATTCCCCTTCTTGTCTTGATCCTTGTGTACACAGAAAGCCAGATTCATATTGTCTACTTTGTATATTATTCATAAGATTTACTAGATAATATTACTAGAGCTTTTACTCATTTTCCATGCTCCTCAAACTCAAGACATCTATTGTTTTGTTTTCTGTGGCCATATTGAAACTTACCATTACAGTATCTCTCTTCTCCTGGACAAGATCATAGAAAAATGCTTGGCACACTGATAGAATGATTTCTTAATACAGCAGTCCCCCAACTGCCCTATCTGCAGAAAGTGAAACCATAGTATGAGCAACCCATGGTCAACCATGGTCCAGAAGTGAATGATCCTCCTTCTGACAACCTTCTATATTCTCAGAAGGTCAACAGTAGCTTAAAGCTATGTCACAATACCTAGGTCATTCACCACATTTCATTTTATCATCTCACATCATCATCATCATAAGAAGAAGGCTGAGTATAGGACAGTAAGATATTTTGAGCGGGAAAGACCACATTCACTTAACTTTATTATAGTATATTGTTATAGCTCTTCTGTTTTATGATTAGCTATTGTTATTGATCTTTTACTGTGCTTATTTTGTAAATTAGACTCTATGATAGGTATGTATGTTTAAGAAAAAGCATAGTATATACAGGGTTCAGTATGACCCACAGTTTTAGGCATCCACAGGAGGTTCTGGAACATATCTGCCACCGATAAGGGGGAGGGGAGGCTACTGTATCTTTTACATGGTATTAGAAAGGAGATGTTCTCCCCCAGGGCTAATAATACATTGTATGTTAATAAAATATTTTTTAAAAAAGAAAGATGTTCTCTCTTTTACCCTGGATCCTGAGCTGTAGATACATGTTATCCAGAGCTGTGAAAGACTTTGTCAGTTTTTGACTATATCAGAGGTTAGGGATGGTCTGGAGTAAGTAGAGCGTATATGCATTGCTGGCAGTAAAATGCTTTGGAAAATAGTTTATGGCTTCTTAAAAAGTTAAACATACACCTACAATAGGACCCAGACTTTCTACTCTTGGATATTTTCTCAAGAGAAATAAAAGCACAGGTGTACATGAAAACTTATACACAAATACCAATAGATGTTACTTGTAATGGCCAAAACTAGAAATAACCCAAATGTCCATGAAATAGTGAACAGATTGTGATACACATATACTCACACAATGGAACACTATCTAGCAATAGAAAGAGCTACTGATACACTCAACATGGATGAACGTGAGATAATTAGAGTGAAAGAAGTCAAATATTTAAAAATACATGTAGTATGATGACATTTTTGCACAATTTTAGGAAATTCAAATTAACCAATAGTCGCTTTGGAAGAGTAAGGAAAAAGCAGTAAAAGACTTCTGAAGGTGATGAATGTATACATACTCTTGGTTGTGGTTAGGATTTCACAGGTAAATGCATATTTCAAAACAAAATTCTGCACTTCAGATGCATGTAGTTTATTATGTCAATTGGATAGCAAACTGTCAAAAAAAGAGAGAAATAGAGACCCTCAATGTTGTCACACACTAAACAAGTGAATCCCAACAGATTTTCACCAAAAGGAGCCTCTAAGATAAATATTTACAGCCCAGAACTGAAGACTGAAATGCAGAGCGCTGCCTATCACTGCAGAAGCTAAAAGGACTGGTTTAACTCTCCTGATGTCTGCCAGCCTGTCTGCCACGCTCACATGTCCATGAGCATGGACACATAAACTAATTGCTTCCAATGGGCCACTGCCTCACAGGACTTTGAATCTGGAGGGAGTGACACACAAAGAACTAAGAATGGTCCAGAACACAATCCGATGGCACAGAAGCAGCAGAGAGGTAAGCAGCAGAGAGGTATTTGGAAAACAGTAGCAACTCTGCCTGAGGAAGCCTGGGACCCTGCAGGACTGCCCGCCGTCCAAGAGCACCAGAAGCAGCAAGGCCACCTGTGGATTGGCCACCGGTGGCCCAGCAACAGGGGCAGCACTGGCAGCTCTCACACAGTATGACCTCAGCAATAGTTTTCATCACCTACCTCACTTCAGCTACATCTCCACGTATTTCCTTCCAGACTAAGAGCTATCTATTATCCTTCCAGTAAATGTTCTTTCTGCTAACATTAGAGAAGAAGTATTAGGAATCTAAAAAGTAAACACTGGGGTGTCTGGATGGCTTGGTTGTTTAAGTGCCTGTCTTTAGCTCAAGTCATGATCCAGGGTCCAGGGATCCTGAGATCAAGCCCACATCAGGCTCCTTGCTCAGCGAGAAGTGTGCTTCTCTCTCTCTCCACCATCCCCTGCCTCCTCCGCTTGTTCTCTTTCCTCTCTCAAAGAAATAAAATCTTTTAAAAAATAGAATAAAAATAGACATAAATGTCCAAGTGATCCACATACTGATTATCTGACCAGTCAAATTAGATTTTATATCCTACACTTTATAAATGAACAGCAAAGTTTGCCCACAGTGAAAGTCAAACTATGCTGGGAAACATGTCTCCAGACAGATGTGAAATTGACCGGATAAGAAAGGGCACTAAAAACAGAGCTGCATTGCTCATCTGGATGGGAAACAGAAGGACTGGAGCTCTCAGTCCCTCCTCTGGGATGGGAGGAATCTCAGGTAACGTATCTTAAAAGCAATGTATACCTGAAACGCATATGACACAGTCTATTAACTCTACCAGAATTAAAATTAAAAACTTAAACAAAAAGGCACTGCAAGGGTTATGCTGGGATTAAAGTCTCCTTGGAGAAGTTAGTCATTGTAAATTGACTAGTTTAATTGCCAGTACTCTGAAGGAAGATGGGAGGCAAGGAGCCCACCCACACAGAGCCAGCTGAAGTGGGGGGAATGCTGCTGCATGTTTTGAGAGTTCTTTGGCTTAAGAATCCAGGTTCACTCATGGTCCCTTTCTAACAAGTGAGGGTTTTAATGGGCATTTAATCGCTGCTGTGAACTTTCAGTAATTTATTTTACCGGGGGCGGGGGGGGGGGAGGAACCAAGCCCAAAAGCCATAGAGACATCTCCAAGAGACCAAGTGATGACATTTATTTTGACAGGCCCTATTGATTCAGTTCCTCAGTGTGTGAGTTGCATAGGAGCAACTGTTTTTTCCCAAGATAAACACTCAGAAAAGTGGTATTAATGCATTCGGGCTTTGATAACACCAAGCGGAATACTTACAGACTAATGAAAATAGTTAAGGAAATAGTGGGCTTGTGGCCCTTTAAGAAGTTTTCACGTATGAGACACATGTCACACAAGGTAGTGAACACTTTTGGAAACAAATCCTTATGCCTCCACCTCTGAAATGTATTCCAAATCTTCCTATTTTCCTCACTTCTCAGCCCTCTCTGGTTTTACCTGGATTAGTGGCAACTGGTTAACCTGATTTCACTTTCATTCACAAAAATCCATCTGTCAGAAAGAAACCAGAATGAGGTTTTTACAATGTGTATCAGATTGTGTCACTTTCCTGCTTATAACATTCAGATGGCTTCTTAATACATTTGGAATAAAATCTAAATTTCTTATTAGGACCTATCGTGCCCAAAGCACTCGGTCCCTATGTAATTCCCCATCTTAGGCCTTACCATCCTTCTCTGCGCTAACTCCACCCAGACCTCACTGGGCTTCTTCCTGTTCCTTGATTCCACCAAGCTCCGGCAAGAGGGCCTTCACACATGCTCTTCCCACGGACCGTGACTACCTTCCTCATCTCCTCAGGTAGCTGATTCCTACTAACAAATCAGGACTCAGCTCAAATATTTGTTCCCATGGTAGCCTTTCCCGACCACTCAGTGTCAAGTATCCCCTCCCACATTTACCCATGACTGTTTTACTGTCATCAGAGTACCTTTCATGGTCTGAGACCGACTTTTTTGTTTACTTATGGATTATCTGTTGCTCCACTAGAATTAAGCTCTTTGAGAATAGGAGTCCTGTGTGTTTGAATGATCACTGCATCTCCAGGGTCTACAACAATGTCTGGCACATAGTAGACATTCACTAATTGTATATTTTATGAATTAATAAATGAAAAGCAGAAAGAACAACAAATCCCAGCTGCATTTATCATCACCTGGCAGTCCACCTGATATAGAATTAGGATTAACTGATCTGTAACATGCTATGAAGATTGATGGCTCCCGGCCCCTAGTGGCCAATCACTAATAATACTTAACAGATTATCCAAAAATCAAGTATTTTAACACCTGTCTAGTATTTTTCATCAAGTCAAATATTGGCTTATCATAATTAAATATCATAACTAAGAGAGATCTTAATTATAGAAATGAAATGTAACACTAACAATAACAGCTGACACTTATTGAGTGTATACATTAACAATAACAGCTAACATTTATTGAGTGTATACATTAACAATAACAGTTAACATTTATTGAGTGTATACTGTGTCTCAGTCACTGTTCTAAGTGCTCTGTATGTCTTACCATATTTAATTCTCATCACAACTCTACAAGTTAGGCACTACTGGTTGTGCTCCTTTATAAATGAGAAAACCCATTTAGTAACTTGTCCATGGCCACACAGCTAATAAGATTCAGAACACAGCCAGGACAGGCACAATACTCAATTTATAAACTCACCATTCTTTGGACAGCAAAAATCATACTCAACCCAGATACTCCTTTCTTGCTCCAAAATGTGGACTCCCAGCTCCTATCAGTGCAGTGCTCCAGGCCGGGCTTTCCAGAAGAGCAGTATCGGTACCCAGAGAAAACCTCATCCATTCTAACCCTAGAAATGGTCTACTACAACCTTCTTGTTGTAGAGATAAAGAATAAATGTCCAAAGAAATTCAGTAACTTCTCTGAGGTCACACAGCATGAGGACTGGGACCTAGTGAGTCACTCTATTCTTTGCAAAGCACTACAAGTAGTCATTAGGGAATGGCGAACATTGGAGCAAGTGGCTTGATCTGAGGGTTAGAAAGAGGCACACCTGGTGTGAAAAAGAAAATGGCTGTGACCTGGTATGGTGCGCAGTTCTGCTAAAGGTGCCTGGAATCCTGCTAGCCACTATTTCCAAAAGACCCTATTGCAGATCTCTCAGACTCAAATGACTTTTCTTGTTTTGATTAGTACAGAGGAAAATAGCACCACTGAGTAAAGTAAACAAATATTTACTGAACACTACATGCCCAGCGCCCTACTAGGTGGTGGTATGAGCTCAGATGAAAGCAGGTGAGATGAAAATTGGTCCCTGATCTCCTGCAAGGCAAAGCAGAATGGTTTTCTCCTGCCAAGCAGAGAAGATAAATGCAGTGAACAGGAAGTGGGGATATTATCCTTCCAGGAACTGGTAATGGCCTTCAGAAGCGTAGGCAGCTGTGCATAAGCTTTCCAGATGAATTGTTTAAAAACTACTTAGGGTGTACATTCTTTTCCTCATTTGTTCCTTTATTTGCAATTCTCCTGTTACCTTTGGAAATCATTAAGAGAAAGGAGCAAATCAAAGTGGGCAGGCAACTACCGAGTCAGCAAGATGAGCATAAATGCGTGTGGTGTGAAATGTGTACAGTATAGAGGGCAACATTTGCTTTTTTTTCCCCCTCATATCATCTCACATACCCCACTCCTACCTGCCAAGGCTTGAGGTTGTGACCCCTGATGGATTCTGGGAGGCTGATTTGTAACATCTGCTGATTCTCTACTGGCAAAAGAGAATTAAGTATGTGCTAACGCTCTAGAGATAAGCTTTTTCTGCTTATCTGGTGCTTTATCTTCAAAATAACTGTAGAGGAAAATCTTGGCCTAATTTACTGGAACCATAACAAATATTTATTGGATGAATGCATAGGTCAGTTGTGCCTTCTTAGGAATCACTATTAAGCCAAAAAACCGGTGTAGTGTGTCTATGCAGAAACCTCAGAATTAGATTCTAAAACTACTTCTTGCAAACAAGTCCCTCTGTAGCAAAGGGCCACATAGCCGTAGAGTGCCAGCTTAATGTAAGTTCCCATCTGAGTTGATTTCTCTATTCTTTTATAACAGGGAAGAGGAAAATGAAACCTGAAAAAAAAAAAAAAAAACCTGTATGACTATCTGACTCCAATAAAGAGAAGAGAAAGCCCAGATTGCCTCATTTGGAAAAACAAAAAAGACCAAAAAAATAAAAAAGACAACACAAAAAACTAAGTAGACCCATTAACCGAATTTATAGCAATTTGCTAAGTTTGACAGAATGGCTTTTTGCCTTATTCCTGCCAAGGATTCTAACCCATAGCAGCATGAGTTACAAGTCATGGAGAGGAGGACAAAGCTGATTATCGTTCCTTCTAATGTGCAAAGCTAAAACTCAAAGTCCAGATTATTGACGGCTGTTAAACAGGAGAGATTTCTGTTGGCTGCATGACCACCCAGTATCTTCTTCAGCCTGAGAGCTTCCCTTTATTCATTCATCAAGCATTTTCTGAGCACCTACTCTGTACCAGGCACTGCATTGAGCCCCTGAGGATAGAGATGTGAGTAGGTCATGGCATTGTTCATAAGGAGCTCAAACTCTGGTAAAAGAGAAGGACCTAAAAATAATGTAACTGCAATACATTGTGATAAATGCATTGAAGAAATGTGTTCTTCTTTTTTTTTAAATTAATTTATTTATTTTCAGAAAAACAGTATTCATTATTTTTTCACCACACCCAGTGCTCCATGCAATCCACCTCTTCTACAGGACGTTTAGGGAATATAGATTAAAAAGCTTTGAATGCGGTAGAATGATTTTAGAATCTTTCACAAGAAAAACACTTCTGTATCAAAATTCTTAATATAATTAATAGTAGTAAGGAGATATCCATCGTTATTATTTTATTATTGCCTTGTATTGGTGACCAAACACTATATTAATAGCTAAATTCTCACATTTTTCCAATGAGGAAATTGAGGCTCTGAGTTTAATAAGTCCTTAACAGAGAAACTGCCTTTAAATTGAGCTTCCTCAGTGGAATGAAAAAACTAAAACATACAAAGGAATTCATTTTTGCCATCATCACGAAAAAGGAGACCCAAGACAGAGAGCAGAGGAAGAACTAGAGGAGTTTTCTGCTGCCCACCTAAAGGACATAAGAGAGGCTGAGGAGGGGTCAAGGATTGCTGTCAGTCCTAACTCCAACCATTCCACAGTTACTGGACAACTTACGGTTCTTACATCTATCCCAACTGCTGTATCCAGAACCAGTCTGAAGAGATGAAGAGAGGCAGCTATGGAAAAAGAGGAAGAAAGGATAACCAAATTCTATCACCATCGAGGTGACAGAATTCTCAAAGCTGTGAGATCACATCTCTAGCTCCTCCTGTCAGCCAAGCCAGCCATGTCAGAGGAGCCCAATTACAGCCCTGGCTGGGCCATCAATGTAGGAGTAGAATGTGATTGTTAAATAAGCAAAGATGCCTTGGTTGGCCATCTCAAGACCCAACATGTCAAAGAAGAGGGTGGTTGCATTCTCCGAACTTCTGAGAAAGCAAAACTGAGATTTCCTAAACTTGTCCATATTCTCTCCAAACTCGAATTCTCTGGGAGGCGTCTTTGACGGAAACCGTAGTGTTTTGCCATTTTGACATTGTAATATTCTTACCCATCCTTCAGAGTAAGAATTACAGAGTCTACATTTCAGTTATAATGTTAAAGAAATCATTTTTAAAACCCCATGCATATAATAACAACAAACCAATGGTTCCAAGGCACAGTAGGAAAGTAGTGGATTCTGAATGGCCCCAGGAGGCAGAAACTCATTTGCCATTATTTAGCTCTATGAGCTTGGTGGTTATGTTGACTCCTCTTTCTCTTAATCTCCTCAACTGTGAAATGTGGAGTTTGGACTAGGGTAATTCTTCCCAGATACAAGTTGATGGGGCTGCCATACTTGGGTCATTTAAGAGAACCTCCCAAATTGTACTCCTGGATTATGTGGGGGTGAGTCCCAAGATCCTTTATTTTTTCAAGGTCCACACAGGGTAGGGTGTGTGGAATACCATAATGTTTCTTTCCCCTCATGTTTCGTTTTTGTCAAACAGTGGCTCAATGAGGTGAACAAGCGTGAAAAAGAACCTAAGAAGAATTAGCCAAATTCACATTTATCAAAGTGTTAAGACTGCGTGAAAGCACAGCTTTCTAAGAGAGTAGCAAACAACTTGCATAGATTTGATATCTTAGTACCAAACAGAACTCACAAATGGATAATTCCCTAATAAATTGCAGGTATGAGGCTTAGATTTTTTTCTCTCTCTTCTTTTTTTTTATTTTAAGTGAGGTATTAGTAGATAAAATATGACCTTTCTTTGGTCATGACAAAAGAAAAGGCAAAGCCAGCAATCGAGAACAAACAACTGGGCTGCCGCTGATGATGAAGACAGAGTTTTATAAAGCCCAAAGCATGCTCAACCAATGAAGCAGGTGCCTTGATCAGCTAGCACAGTTAAGAAAGAAAATTGAATTCCTTGAAAACAATTTGGAAAGGAACTTGGAAACCATATCCAAACAATGCTCTGGGGCTGACATTTCAAAAATGTATTTGCTCTTTATTCTAATCACTTTGGTACTTTCATCAAAGCGAAGACATGACATATGGAACAGAAGATATGCAGGGAGATGAAGGAGTAGTCAGATGCAAATGGTTGGAAAAGGCCCAGAGATTACAATCTGGCTCACCTTACACATCCAATCTCAGCTCCCGAAAGATGCCTAAGAGCTGTCATTTATGGAGAGCCTGTGGTAGAAGTGGCTTTGCGTAGCTTCCTCCAATCCTCCAAGGAACTCTAAGGAGGCTGAAGCCCAGAAAGATTAACTATTTTACCCAAGGTCTTAGACGTGCTAAGAGATGGAGCAGAGATTCGAACGTCATTCAAACTTCCTGCTGCTTCAGAATTCAATTCCATTCTGACCCTTAGTCTAATACTATTTTCGCCCTGTCATAGCCCCACCCCACGGGCTCAGGTTCAGTGTCTTCTCAGCACGTTTCCGGGATTCACAGATGCAACTTCCCAGGAATAGTTAAACACCAATAAGGAATTGTTACTGAAGAATTTTTCTTTCCCTCCTGTTTTTATTATTCTTGTTAATGCTTATTTTTTTTTCTGATATCCATACAGCTCCCATGTTATCTCATCATCTACTCCTTATGAGACACATGGGCCTGTTGGAAAATAAGCAAAAAATGCCATCTTTTCTTAAAACTTCTCTTCTCCACAGATTTTCACTATTTGTTTAAAATCTACTGTACTTACCCACACAACCAGCCAATTAAAACTATCTGCAATCAGCTACTTGAGTATGAAACAGTCTTCGTACAATGAAGCCAGAAGCGTCTGATGGCGAGTTACTTTACATCCAGGGCAAATTCAGCCTCTACCACTGAGTGGCCAGGTTGGAACATACAGTGGCCGAAAGCAGAAAGTTGGTGAGAGGGGACGAACATTGAACAGATTACTTTTGTCTTTATGGCAATGGTTTCTTTCCCTGGGTGGGGGTGGGGCGCTGGGGGTAAACAAGTCCTGTTAATCAGGTCATTGATTCCCAGCTGATATGAAAACCAGAAAAAATGCAAAGAAAACCATGCACAGTATCAGTTAGTCAAGAACTAATGTGATATCAGTCACTGAAGCTTGGATATTACTGTCAGAGCATCTGAGCTTACTGTATGTATATTTCCTGCCCTCAGCAGATGAATCTTGTTTTTCTGGACCACGTGCCTCCGCTGCACCTCATTTTCCCATCTCCTTTCCCCTTGCAGGCCTCCACACCCTCCCCTGAGAGGTGGGCAGGGGTTGTGCCCGCAGTGAAGTCAGCCCTGGAGGTCCCACAGAGGAGGAGTTGGAGTGAGCTATACTGTGAAATCTCTTTCTAGCAGTCTCACCATGAATACTCTTTAACGAGAAATGACCTGGAAATGCCATATTTCTAATAAAGAGAAAGAAAGGATGGGAGAGACAGAGATACAACAGAGACACTAAGATCTAGCAAAGCATCAGCCATGCCCAGATGCTGCTATGCTAGATGTACTATCTAGAATGTCCTTTTCACAGGAGCATGCTTTGGCCTTGCCCTACCTGGTGCAGGGTTTCTGAAGGCCCTCCCTCAGCATTTCCTCTCCCCATGAGCATACGGAGTTTCCCCAGAGGTGGAGTGGAAGGGCCCTGGGGCTAGCCTTTGCCTGCCTTGGAACTGAAGCCTTTCCCAGAAGGTTTGGCTCCGGTGCCACATGGGATCCTCAGAGCGACCCGGAGCAGCAGGGGCCCACTCCCTCCTCACGGGCGAGGCTGCAGAACCTGCAGACCTGGAAGCCTGCACCCCACTAGTCTCTGATGCCAGTTCTTTTTATTTCCATGAAGCTACTTAATGAGATTCTTCATGCATAAAATTAATTTTTGCCCTCTTCTATCAGCTTTTACCACTAAAGGATTTACTTACAATTTTGTCAGATTTTATTTATACGTGCAATAAAGGGGACTCGAATCATAATGAAGGCTTTTATGGGTAATGATGGGAGATACAAAAGGAAGCCGAGAGCGGGCAGACATCCAGACCCCCTTTGGATGCCAGGATGCATTATGCAGGAGATACCCCCTGCAGAAATACACACGAGGCCCTGCCTTCCCAGAACCATACCTCAAGTCAGATCCTAATTTGTTGCTGGGGGAGAAAAGGAGGAGCAGGGCTATTAATAAACAGTGCAAATAATTAGGCTTTATGGGAATTTGCTTGTTTTCTTACACACTAGATTTGCTCTCAAGTCCCTTCACAAATCTGTCGTGTGTGAACGCTTTGGAGACAGTGGGCTGTTGCCCTGAGTGTCCCTTAGGAAGGTATCTGGAGCCAGAAAGGAGCAAAGATGGTCAATATACTGGTTGGTAATAAAGACATTTGCTTACTGAATGTCCCCTAGGGCTGGTCTCTGTGGTCAGCATTGTGCGGACATGGTATTACCTAATCTTCAAAACAGGTGGCAGGATAGCTATTTTCATTCCCACTTTAAAAATAAGTTAACTTAGACCCAGAGAGTTCCCAAAGTCACATACTAATTTTTGCACAGTTTGCCACCACCACCACCAACCACCAGTCACTCTTTTTACCATTCAAAGTCATGAGATCTCCTCTCCTGGCTAAAATGTTCAGTCCACTGTGTTTAGATTTGTACTAGACCGGGCACAAGAAACCTGACTTCCAGTTCTACTTCCATTCTTGTTACTAAATGCTGTGAGACCTCGAGCAAATAACTTCACTTCTCTGATTGTCACAGTCCTCTCCTGAAAAATAAGATTATGATCTCAAGGACCCTGTTCAGTTCTGGCATTTTTTTCCTGTGACACTCTCTCCACCTAATAACAACAGAGGATGTGCAAAGTGCATGTGTTAGCTCACAGCAACTGAACTCATTTTTCAGAGCTAAAATACTTGGAGCTATGTCACTGCACAGCCAACATTGGGATGGTCTCTGGATTTCCAAAGCTGCATGGGACTGCCAAGCTGCTGTGAAGCATTAGAGACTTTTTTCCTACTCACCCTCCTCTTGCCAGCACTAGAGATGAAGAATCACAGAGATCAAAATACAAGTTGCACAAGATTGCTGAAGGCTGACAACTGGAAACGAAGAGCACAGTGGTACAGTTTAGCTCTTTCCATGAAGAGAAACTTACTATGGAGCCCCAGAGGCTAAATGGAGACTTTATCTTCAGGAAAACCTGACTCTATCAGCATCTCACATTTCCAACGGGGAAAAAGATGTCCCTAACCACTTAATCACAGGGAGGAATTTCTGTGACACAGTACGGCCTTTGTCCTCTCGCCATGGATTCTATGTCTTTGAAGCTGCAAAAGAAGGACCAGAGCCACAAACTTCTATCCATTCAACAAATACTGAGATGCTACTGTGCTCTAAGCACATGGTAGGTATCAAGGATAAAAAGGAAAGGAAGACACAAAGCCTTCTCACAGTATTGTAGTAAAAATAAACAAGTTCAGTGCAATGCAAGTGGATGAAGACGATGGTAAAGAGAGTTTGTGGCTGTTTGATGCATGGTTCACCTCACTAAACCGAAGTGGGCTATGGGTCATCCAAAGTGGGCTATGGATAAAGGGAGGAAGAAATAATATATTCCAAGGATGATAGCTGTTTGAGCTGAACCTTGAAAGATGAGTAGAAATTGGTGAGGCAGATGTGTGAGGGGAAGGTGTTCCAACAGAGAGGATGGTAAGTGACTCTTCGTTGATCACACCATACCCAATGGGAGAAAATGTTTCAAGAAAGTCAGGACATTCTTCCTTTTATTTATTTATTTTTTAAGATTTATCTATTTATTTGACAGAGAGATAGTGAGAGAAGGAACACAAGCAGGGGGAGTGGGAGAGGGAGAAGCAGGCCTCCCGCTGAGCAGAGAGCCCGATGCGGGGCTTGATCCCAAGACCCTGGGATCATGACCTGAGATGAAGGCAGACACTTAACAACTGAGCCACCCAGGTGCCCTGACATTCTTCCTGCAGAGTGATTTTTAGGAATTGCAGTATAGATTTTTTAGGTCTCTAATACATGTAGCTTTCTTCTGTCTAAAGGTAGCTCTTCTTCCTTTCTTTCTTGGGATCTGACTGTGAAATCTCTTTCTAGCAATCTCACCATGAATACTCTTTAATGAACGACCTGGAAATGTCATATTTCTGATAGATAAAGAGAAAGAAAGGATGGAGAGACAGAGATACAGAGGAGAAATTGAGATACAGCAAAACCTCAGCCATGCCAAGAAGCTCCACAGAGTGGGGAGTAAACTTACCAGTCTCACTAAACCAAGGACCAGTCCCCAAAAGAAAGACTTAAGGGTAGGAAAAGCAGAGAAGTAGCTTACCAAGGCAGTAACTCTTAGCCCAGACATTGAATCAGCAATGAACATGGAAAGTATAAGCAGTATGAAAAAGACATTTTTGCTCTCTTTTGAACTGTTAAGAAATAAATGTAAAAGACCAAAACCCAGTTGCTGTGAGCTAGTGGCTAGACATGAATGGAAACCAAGAATGAGAAGTGTTTTCAATATAGCATGGTGAGGAGAGGAAGAAATTGAGCATGACTTAGAGCATTACTCTCCATGACCCTGTGCCAAACTAGGCATGACCTCAGAGGTGGAGGAAGTATCTGGCTTTCTCCTTTTATGTTCATGCTCAGTTAAAAAGTGTGAGGTGAGCAGATGGGGGGAGGGTAAGGAGGTACAATAAAGAGTCATAAAGTTAGAGGAAGTAGTTCAGAGCAGCATTGAAAAATACCATCTTCATTTTCCCCTCCTCAAACTATCTTAGTACAAGAATAGAAGCAGGGGTGATGAAATGAGGTGGGGGTCATGTAAAAGAGAAAGACTTGATGGATATCAGAATAACAAAGCATTGAGAAATTTCTTGTGACTCACATGTGGAGAGAAAATGTTTTCTTGGAAGAAAGCCAGAGGAAGGCCTCACGGGAAGTATTGTAAGCCTTTCTTTTGCAATTCCATTATGACTTTAATAATCTTTTCTGATCACTACAGTGATGGAGGCCCTTTGTATGATATTTAGAAAGTACACAAAAGCACACAAAAGAAAATAAAAATCATTCACTATCTTAAAGAAAAGCATTATTAATATTTTAACTCCTACAGATCAAAGAATTTTTTAAAAGAAAAACAAGAGAAGGCAGAAACCTATGCAAATGTTGAACTCTAAATTAGATGGAAAAAAATTTAGGGACATAAAGCATTATTTCTATTAATGAATATGTACTGAAACAAATTCTTATCAGAAAGTTCATTGCTAAAAGTAAAAATAATTGAGACATTATACCACAAGGTTGATATAGTGTTCATTTACATCAAAATGTTGACATAGGGGGTACCTGGTGGCTCGGTGGGTTAAAGCCTCTGTCTTTGGCTCAGGTCATGGTTTCAGGGTCCTGGGATCGAGCCCCGCATCAGGCTCTCTGCTAAGCAGGGAGTCTTCTTCCCCCTAGACCCCCGCCTGCCTCTCTGCCTAATTGTGATCTCTGTCTGTCAAATAAATAAACAAAATCTTTAAAAAAAATGTTGACATAGCTTTATAATGAACTGTTATACACAATGGAGGTTCCTACCACATCCCATCCCTGAGTCTCACTGTCTCCTTTATATCTTCTTTCCCTTTCGGATACTCCTTTGTTGCTATAAATGATACTGACTTGGCAAGGCTTATGGATAGAGTGAATATCAAGGAAGAAAAAAAGTTGAGCACCAAGAATGAGTTTTAGGCCAGATCAAAGATTATATGAGTACTCTTCCCTGTACTCACCCCCAATCCTTATACATATAGAAACAAACAGAGCAAGGAAACTTCCCTTTTGAGTCCTCATAGGACAGATTCTTTGTTATTGGCTTCTACCCTCCCTTCTTATACTCAGCTGAGGATACGATAACTCATGGCTGAGACAACTCGTGGATGAGACAGGTTGCTTCCACTTCTTACCACCAATGATTTTCATTTGACAACACAGATTATTTTTATCTAGTTGTGGTAATTTACATCAAAATGTTGACATAGGGAGTACCTGGGTGGCTCGGTGGGTTAAAGCCTCTGTCTTTAAGTCAGGCCATGACTCATCCTACCCATTCATAGGTTGGCAATTGGATCAAGCCTAGCCCAGATCTGGGTCCTGGATTGCCCATGGAAAACTCAGGGAAGTATTGACATTGCTTTCCCACTTTGGCTGCCACAAGTTCTAACCAGAGATACCTCCACCAGACTCCGTGTACTCAGAGGATTTACTGGTAGAAGTATTATCAGTTAAGGGATGGGGAGTCACAGTGACTCTAGAGTTTCCAGAGAGCAGTAAGTACAGTTGTTCCTAGGACAGAGCTCTGTTGTCCACCATTCTATTGCCCAAGGATTGTTGTTTGTAATACAAGCTCAGTGGTAAGAAGATTGTAAGGGAGACCCAACAATGTAACATAAAAAGGCTACCGAACATGAAGAGATTATCCTTTTCTGAGGACATAACTTTTACCAGTTTCTAGGTAAATGCATTGGCCTATCAAACAGGGAATTCAAGAGTAACATTTTTTTTTCAATTTGTTGCCAAATGGGGTGAAATTTTTTCTATTTAGGATTGACAAGGGAATTTCTGGTTAAATGATACATACATACATTGTCAATAAGTTGTTTAATTATATGACAATTATATTGTACAGTTATATGTGTATGTACATGCTAAAAGTCAGTCACCCTGAATATTCTCAAGAATTTAATAGTTCAACCCAGCAACTGGGTCTGGACAATATTTACTCCAAAGATATAGATGCACAGAAAAGCAGGGGCATTTGCACCCCAATGTTCATGGCAGCAATGTCCACAATAGCCCAACTATGGAAGGAGCCGAGATGCCCTTCAACAGATAAAGAAGATGTGGTTCCTATATACAATGAAATATTATTCAGCCATCAGAAAGGATGGATACCTACCATTTGCATCGACATGGATGGAACTGGAGGAGATTATACTAAGTGAAGTAGGTCAAACAGAGAAAGACAATTATCACATGGCTTCACTCATATGTGGAATGTAAGCAATAGCACAGAGGACCATAGGGAAGGGGAAGGAAATCCAATGGGGGAGAAGATCAGAGAGGAGATGAACCATGAGAGACTATGGACCCCAGGAAACAGACTGAGGTTTTCAGAGGCTAGTGGGGGTGGTAACCAGGTTGATGGGTTTTGGGGAGGGCACTTGTTGTGATGAGCACTGGGTGTTATAAGCAACTAATGAATCATTGAACAAGATATAAAAAAAAATAATAATAAAGTTAGTTTGGTAAGCATGGGGAAAAAAAAAAGACTTTGATAGCACACTGTGCTGATGTATACACCACTCCAGTTGCTCATTTGTTAATTTGTCCAGGACCAGGACCTGAGCCAAAGGCAAGATGCTTAACTGACTGAGCCACCCAGGCACCCCATTTATTATTTTTTAATTTCACTGTAATTAACATAGTGTTATATTAGTTTCAGGTGTACAATATAGTAATCAATAATTCTATACATTAGTCAGTACTCATCAAGGTAAATATACTCTTAATCTCCTTCATCTATTTCACCCTTTCCCCCACTCACTTTCCCTCTGGAAGCCACCATCTTGTTCTTTATATTTAAGAGTCTGTTATTTGTCTCTTTTTTTCTTTGTTTTGTTTCTTAAATTCCACATAGAAGTGAAATCATATGGTATTTGTTTTTCACTGAATGACTCAATTCACTCAGTATTATACTCTCTCAATCCATCCATGCTGATGTAAAGGACAAGATTTCATTCTTTTTCATGTCTGAGTAATATTTCATTGTATATACTTACCACATCTTGTTTATCCATTCATCTATGGATGCATACTTGTGCTGGTTCCATAATTTGTTGCAAATAATGCCACAATAAACACGGAGGTGCATATATCCTTTCAATTACTTTTTTCATGTTCTTTGGATAAATACCCAGTAGTAGAACTATAGAATCATATGGTAATTCTATTTTTAAATCTTGGGGGGGGATCTCCACATTGTTTTTCACAGTGACTGTACCAGTTTGAATTCCTACAACAGTGTACAAAGGTTCCTTTTTCTCCACAAACTTGCCAATACATGTTGTTTCTTGTGTCCTTGGGTTTAGCCATTCTGACAGGTGGGAAGTGATATCTCATTGTGGTTTTCCCTGATGATGGGTGAAACTACATCTTTTCATGTGTCTGTTGACCATCTGTATGTGTTATGTGGAAAAATGTCTATTCATGTCTTCTGCCAATTTTTAAATTAAATTATTTGCTTTTCTGGTATAAAGTTGCCTATGTTCTTTATATATTTTGGAAATTAACTCTTTTGGATATGGCATTTACAAATGTCTTCTATTTAGTAGGGTGTCTTTTAGTTTTTTCGGTAGTTTCTTTTGCTGTTCAAAAGCTTTTTATTTTGATTAGGAACAAGATAAGGTAGTCTACTCTCACCACTTTTATTCAACATAGTACTGGAAGCCCCAGCCACAGCAATCAGACAAGATAAAGAAACAAAAGGCATCCACATTGGTAAGGAAGAAGTAAAACTTTCACTATTTGCTAATGCTAAAATACCATATATATAGAAAATGCTGAAGACGCCACCAAAAAACTACTAGAACTGAAGAATGACTTTAGTAAGGTTACAGGAGATGAAATCAGTACACAGAAACCTGTTGCATTTCTATATACTAATAATGAAGTAGCAGAAAAAGAAATTAAGAAAACAGTCCCATTTGTAATTGTACCAAAAATAATAAAATACCTAGGAATAAACTTAATCAAGGAAGTAAAAGACCTCTGAAAACTATGAAACAATGACGAAAAGAAACTGAAGATAACACAAACAAATGGACGGATATTCCATGTTCATGGATTGGGAGACCAAATACCGTTAAAATTTCCATACTACCCAAAGCAATCTACAGATTTAATGCAAACCCTGTCAAAATATCAACAGCATTCTTCACAGAACTAGAACAAAAAAATCCCAAAATTTATATGGAAACAGAACCAGAAAATAATCCACACAGTCAAAGCAATCTTGAGGAAGAACAAAACTGGAGGTCTCATAATCCCATATTTCACAAGATATAATACAAAGACACAGCAATTCAAACAGTATTGTACTGGCATAAAAAGAGATACACTGATCAATGGAATGATGTAGAGAACCCAGAAATAAACCCATGAGTACATGGTCAATTAATCTTTGACAAAGGAGGAAAGACTATGCAATGGGAAAAGTCTCTTCAATAAATGGTGTTGAGTAAACTGGACAGCCACATGCAAAAGAATGAAACTGGATCACTTTCTTACACAATACACAAAAATGAACTCAAAATGAGTTGAAGACTTAAGAGGGAGACTTGAAACCACAAAAGCCCTGGAAGAAAGTACAGGCAGTAATTTCTCTGACATTGGCCATAACAACATTTTTCTAGATAAATCTCCTGAGGCAAAGGAAACAAAAGGAAAATCCCTTTCTTAACCTCAAAATTTAATACAGAAAATTAATACAAACCCATAATAACAATAACATCTAACCCTCATTGAACACTATGTACAAGGCATTATTAAAGTGTTCTGTGTACTTTAACTCTTTTAATTCTAACAAGCCCATGGTATACAACATTATCATCCCCCTTTTAAAGATTAGAAAACTGAGACAAAGAAATTAACTTGCTCAAAATCACGCAGATAAAATAGGGAACACTCTAGAGGCTATGTCCTTGTCAGTATGCAGTGTGAAATAAATTCTTTGGAAGAATCATTAATATGGCAGGATCACTCATTTGTAAATTAACATCATGTTTTGTCTCAAGAATGAAGATAAGAATTCCGTGCAATAGAGTCTTTGGCTTCTAGGCAGCACACCCACATCCTCCATCACTGTAGACTTAACTCCACCAGTCATGGTAAGTATGGTGGATTCAGCCTGTGTGTGGGAGACAAGAAGGCATGATTTCATGCTCGATATTGGGAAGAGATGTGTCCAAAAATGATTCTAACTCAGAATTCTGCTTGCCAAGGGAATGAATCTGAATTGTTTAGTCAAGCAATAGATAATATGCTTAAGAAGAAATCAAGTTTATTCAAGAAGAAGCTCTCTTCTGAGTCACTGCTGGAGATTTGAAATCTTTGGCAGAGGGATTCCAAGGAACAAACCAACCATACAGCCAGGCTTCCTGAGCACACCACTCAAATAGGGCATTATTTGTTTACTGTTCTTTAGTCACAGTAAGCCTTAAGGAATTAAAGGAATTAAAAAAAAAAAAAAAAAGAAGAAGAAGTTCTTATGGTACCGAGTTTTCTATTGCAAATGTCTAACTCAGAAATTTCAATGAAAATTCAGATAATTCATGGTTGTGCATTTGGGATATCAAGTAGAACTGATATTTCTACATGGAAGGCTCAGTTTTCCTGTTTTTCCAATATAACTGGAACTATATTCTGCTATTTCTTCCTCCACTACAGAAAACTTCCTACTGTAGCTTAAATCTTAATTTGTTTTCCTTTATTTTTATTTCAGAACTCTAAAAGACCACCAGTCGATTTGTTTTACTTTCAGTAAAATGCAAATAGTATATATATTTGGAATAACTGAGTAAATAATTTATAGCCTGAATGGTAAATTATTTATTTACTCCAGGCATGCATATTTAGAATATGAAAATAAATATTTTATAGTCTGTGCCACTGCTAACGAAAAAATTAAATCAGCTGGCTTGCAGCTCTGGTTTGCACTGTACATACATACTCTCTACATCATCAATGACTTGTGAGCAATCACTCACCATCATGTACTTCATTAGTTATTGCACTTGCAGGGTTTTCCAGAACGTTCAGTCTTTGAAGTTTGTTTCAGTCTTTTTCCATAGACTACTTTCTAGCTCTCACTTACTGCTTTCCTTTTCCACAGCCTTTCTCTAATCCAGTGTCTGATGAGTCCTTTATCAATCAACATGTACTTACTGAGCACTGACTATAATGCTTGCTAAGAACTGTTGATGAATACTAGAAGAATATTAACTGAACCTTTGTAGGAGTTTGTATTCTGGATAAGTTTTACACACACACACAGCAAACAAAATATCAGAACTCTCTAAATGCTATGAAGAAACCATATGGATACGATTTGACTACTGTAAGGAATTATTCAAACAATTAGGGAAAAAAAAAATTAGAATCTACATGGGGAAGAATTTGTGACCTCTAGATGAAATGGCTTCTTCTGAACTTTGGAGCTATTCCAGAAATGTTAGTACACTCACCATCCAGCAGCAATGGGTATTACTATGCTTATAAAGTAGAATAAAACTACAGAAAGTCCAGAATTTTTCTGTAAAAAGTTACAAATTTAACTTTTGGAGACTACCATGTTTGAAGTGCTAGGACTGTAATCTGTTGGTATTATGTATTTGGAACATTTAAACTGTAGAACTCAGGGAAGAAGCAGAAAAAAATTGAAATTATATAAAACCATAAAAATTAGGGAGAAGCAGAATATAACCTTATTCTCCAAATCCTTGAAATATGAGAATAGCCTTATAAAGATTCTCCTCTTTGACACTCAGGTGAGGTACATAGTAGGATACACACAGATACCATTTCCTGAGTAGCCTTGTACATTTCAAGTGTTTGTACACTGCTTAATGCAATCCTTACAACTGGCAACTGTTATTAGTTTCATTTGAAAGTTGAGGAAATTGAGACTCCAAGTTTTAAAAATACCCAGAAGGGTAAAAAGCCATTAAGTAGCAGATCTCAGTATACCGCTATTTTTTTTTATAATTTTTACTTATTTTTGAAAACAGTGAGGCCTCTGTCTTTTGAGTGGAAATGTCCTTATGTGTTTATTATTTCAATCTTCTTTGTTATGCTGTTAAAAATTTATATATATATATATATATATATATATATATATAGTCTACTTGATTTTTCAGTTTCTGTGAGAGATGTTATCTCTCAATGAAAGTGTGGACCTGTATATTTCCCTTGAAGCTCTAGCAACTTAGGGTTTAAAAAATATGAAATTACATTAATAAGTATTAAAAATTTTAAACTGTTGTATATTCTTGGTGAATTAAACCTTTTATCTTTATGAAGTGACACTCTTTATCTCTATTAATGATTTTTCATTATAGGCTATTTGGCCTGAAATGAATATGACTACTTAAATTATTTTTATTAGTATTTTAATATCAAACTTAGCTATTTCAGATGTTTTCAGTAGAAAACTTAATCCATTATTTAGCCCACCATGTTGCAAATTCAGAATGCTGTGATTTTACTCATTTTCATTATAATGTAGTTTCTCACACTACTTTTTGTTAGTGTTTTTCTGATATTTTCTTTCCAGTCTTTTTACTTTAATACTATCTCAGTAAAGACATAGAATCTTTTGGATGATAATTAGCTATAACCTATGATGCTGAGGTTAGTGTGGCAAGAAATGTCTGCACTGACTATAAATACACATACGTCAACAAAATATGTTTTCTTTTTTCAACAAGTGAAGAACACTTCTCATCTATAGTTTATTTGCCGGCATTTTTAGTGTTTTCTTTCTACTAAACTTAGTAGAAACATCTTAAACTACACTCTCAAATTTAGAATAATCTCCTGAAGATCCCTAAGAAGTAAGTCATTGGTGCCAACATAAAAACAAAGTTCTGAGCCAAGCAAAGAGATCCAGCCAAAAAAAAAAAAAAAAAAAAATCAAAGAAGTGAATCAAAGTCCCCAGAGAAGAGTGTGTCCACGCTCTACTTTCACATCTTGCCTTCCTGCGCTGGCACCATGAAGGCAGGCACTTGCCAAGTAGGTCCTCGTTGCACCCAGAATTAGAGCTCAGCCTGACTCTGCCAAGACTTTCCAGCATAGAGATCTTGAATCTTCGTTTCCCACTACCCTCCTTTTAAAAACGCAATTCCATCCCTTCAGAATTCCATATTTAGTTTGTTTCCTATATAAGATAGAAAACAACAGCAGCCTCGCCAGGATGTTGAAAGAATTGTGAAAAAAAAAATAACAAAGTTTCAGAAAATCTCAGAGAACAAATTACTAGCTCACAGAGTGACTTGGAATCAAATTTCAACACTCACGATCACGCCTAATCCCCCTTCTGAGAGCTGGGTTAGTAAGAATCCAAATTTTCAAGACTCATTTTGAAAACACCTAGCATGCTTTTTAGTTCAGATTTCAACTTCTGTTCATGGTTTCCAGGTACACAAGCATGTATGGATACACAGACGTACACCTTCAATCTGGTGCACGTGCATGCACACACACACAGACACACACACACACACTCTCATGCACATCCCACCAAATACAGCAATCACTTATATTAGCAGTACAGTTATATGTATCATTGAATCATTAAGAATAAAGAGGGAAATGCTATTGAGTTCTGCATAAAAATATACTAGGCTTCAAATGGGATTAATTTTCCTTGCCATTGATCTACTTTTACTAGGCAGTAAGAATCTGTAAATAGCTGTAATGTGATCTGGGAAAAAAGTGCCTGCTATTCCCCATGGATCCAGACTAAAGAAAATAGATTTTTAGGCTCACCACCTAAAATGTAACGATTTGCCACCGCATCAGGTTATAGGGTGGCTTATTTCCAAACCAAAGAATTCAGCAGTTTATTTCTTAATGAATGGCTTCTTTACATGCCAATTGCAGATAATTATCCCAGTGGGTAAGAACTGAAAACTTTGTTATTCATGGAGAGAAGGGGAGAAAGATGTTGTCATCCTGGGAACCTCTGATTATAAAATTATCTAGATTAAGGCAAACTCTGAACAAAATTTCTTTGGGCTCCTACAATGTCAAAGACAAAACTTTCTGAATAGACTACTTACTTAGGAACTAGAACCTGGTAATCTTTTAGTACAAACGCTCACCAAAACTTAAAGCAAGTTTTGTGTTTAGAATAAAGTACTATAAGTCAGAATTACAAGGAGTTGAAAATTTATTTTCTTATTAAAATAAAGTGGTGTAATAAGAGTTAATATTCCTGAACAAATTTTTGCCATCCAGCTTTATGGAAATTACCATGAACATTCTATTTTACCAACTCTATATAGTATATCTAAAACAGATGAAGTTTTCTAATGTGCATATAAATCAAAATCACAGGAACATTCAGTAGCCAACTGCATCAAATTTAATTTCATAGATAATAGTACCTTGCAAAGTTCTTTTCTTCATTCTTCATAGTTTTTATTTTTACTGCCTCAAATTAAAAACCATCAGAGTCCTTCATCAGGATCAATGAAAGAATGCATAGAGGGGGATTTTCATAGTTAACTTAAGAAGATGTACAGAAGTACTCAGTCACTTTAGAGACTGTTCCAAAATTGCCTGTTCTGCTTTTATTCTGGCTTATTCTTCTCAGTGTTCACTTAATATAACAAACACAGGCATCAGGGATGAAGTTACTGGCCATTTTGCTGCTCTAGAAACAAAATCTTTATGCTTTCTTCAGTTGTTATTTCATTATCATTAGCAGTGGTAGTTTACAGTTTTTGAAAGATAAATCTGTCTTTAAGTGTATGACCATTATTTTACCTTAATTGTTTTGTCTGAAGAAAAGCCACAGTCAAAGGATTCCATTCATGCAGACAAATCATGTCTGTCTGCTTTTTACAATTCTACTCTAGGGTCTTGCACTAAGTGGCTGCAAAATTCACTAGAGCTCTATTGAATTTTTTAGTCATTTTAACAGGATATGCCAACTATAAAGAAATGACATTTTTTTCATAGGAACACATGAACATTATATAGCCAAATTATGCAGTGCTATTATTTAAAATTAGAGTCCTTCAGAAGAGAAAACATCATGTATAAACAAAAACCATTGTTCTAAATTGTGAGGCTTTAATTCAACATCCATGGATGTATTAGGTAAGATTTGAACCTTGAACCTTAATTTTCCCTCATAATTAATTATTATTATCAGGGAATTAATAATAATTCCCTGATAATTTTCCTCATCTTTGAAGTGAGGAAAAGAACTAGATGCTGTTTATGGTCCTCTTTAGTTCTATAATGTTGTGATTCTAGTCCCATTTACTTAAATAATGTATAATGTTCCCATGGGGCTGCAATGGAGAAATCAGTTTCCATTTTGCAAGATATGTTCTTCCATCTCTTGGCACACTTTCTGCACTTAGGTTGCTGAACTTGTGCTGCTTTCCCCATGGTTTGCACCAACAGTCTCTTGCTCTGCGTTAGCCACAATGGGAGGCTGTGAGCAGGGAAGTTAACAGAAAGTGAGCAGTTGTACAAAGCCTGGAACTGGCCATTAGGCCAGGCTGCAGCAGGGAGCTGGCCTCAGGCCTGTGCTTCCCCTATTCCTAATCTAAGTGCTGTGAGGCAGAGACTGTGGAAAGAGCACTGAATCCATATCAAAAGACTGGAGGCTCAAATACTGACTCTTCAGTATTCTGTGAGCTGGAGAAATGTGCTTAACCCTGATAAGTCACAGTTTACTTCTTTACAAAAGTGTTGAGATAATGGGAAAGCTCCTGGCACAGGGTCTGCTATGCTGTGGGTGTTTGTCAAACCTGAGTTGAACCTGACAATGGCACATTGACGAAGCATCTGATCCATAAGCATTGCTCTTAATCAAGGACTGTGTTCATTTATTAAATTCCTACACTGCAACTGCAGCCCATGACTGATGTTGGAGTTCGCAGGGATTTGCAACAAGAGTCCCATAAAACAATAATCTATTTCCTTGCGAGACTCACATAGAGACTGATCTCCTCTTTGGGATTTGTTGACAGAGAGGGTGCAATAAACATTGGCTAAGCGATCACCTTGTTTAAGGTCATGTGCCATAGCCACGTCTGCTGCTCTAAGTGTTTAAAAACGTGTAAGGATTTTTCAGTTTGGATCTGTCAGGGAGAAAGAGCATACTTCAGAAATAGGTTAAGAAACTGTGTTATAAGATTAGTCTTGCCTTTGGAGAATGTGTGATTAGCATCTGTAAAAGAAGGCAGAGCTCTGGACAAGAGCCAAAGGAATAGGGCTGTGACCCCAGCTTGGTGTTTGCCAATATCAGCTGATTTGCTGATCAGACATCAATGGATATAAATTCCAAACTGGAGTTTTGAGTTGAGACTAACAATCCCATTCCTCCATATTTGAGTGTGTGTGTGTGTGTGTGTGTGTGTGTGTGTGTGTGTGTGTGTGTGATTAGGGGCACAGCCATAAAACAGAAAGTGCAGCAGCATGGAGAGCTGGCTGAACACCTGCTTCCCGAATGGGAAAGTGATATTTTCAAAGATAAAGAGGGCATAGGTGAGTCTAGGCAGAACTGGGTCCTCAGAAGCTGAAGAGTGTTCTATTAACTTCCTATGGCTGCTGTAATAAATTACCACCAATTTGTTGGCTCAAAACAACACAAATTGATCATAGTTCTAGAAGTTAGGATTCACTGGGGGGAAAAATCAGTGTTGCCAGAGTTGTTTCCTTTTAGAGACTCTGAGGGAGAATCCCTTTTCTTGATTTTTCCTATTTTTTGCCTCTTTGCCCCTTTCAATCTTCAAAGTCACCAATGGCCATTTGTGTCTTTCTTTTATCACATCACTCTGACACACACTTGTCTGGCCTACCCTTTTGTATTTAAATGATCTCTGTAATTATATGAACTCCACCAAAATCCAGGATAATCTCCCTTTTTCAAGTCAGCTGATTAGTATCGTTAATTGCATCTACAACCTTAATTCTCCCTTGTCATGCAACATAATACAGCTACAGATTCCAGAGATTAGGAATTGGGCATCCACAGACATTTGAGAGTTAAAGAGGGGTTATTCTGCCTTCAAAGTTATGTTATGTTGGTGGGTATGAAACTGGGAGGGTCAGAACATGGTGCCTTTTAAAATATGCAGGAGTTTCTGTGAGTCACAAGTTTAAAATGATCCCCTGAATGTGAAGACTGAATAACAAAAGACAGAGGAATATAAAATTTCAGATTGTATTTTAGGTCAGTTACTCTTTGCAATCCTTCATTTCTAATAGTTCACATCCCTCAATACAATGATTTCACTTGGAATCAGCCTAGCTGTGATGGGGTAAATATTTGTGAACGAAGATATTCAGCACAGTGCTACTGGACATAAACATGATATCCAACAATAGGAGATTGTTTCAACATATCATGACATCATCCATATGACTGCATATTATACAACCATAAAGTCACATTTTTGAAAAAGAAATTGTATTCCAGCTCTCGTTCAATCCATTTTAACTCTCCCCATGTTTCTGTATAATCTCCTGCTTTTATCAAGTATTCAATAATTTAAAAAAATATATTTGAGTAACGAATAAACACTAGTTCCCATGTTTGGTGATGGAATATACTACTAAATGTTCCAGATGAAATTTTTATGGAGCTTATAAACACTGAAAATAAACTTTGCACAGGTAATGAGAAGTATGATGTGCATTTTAAAAGCAGCAGTAAAGATGCTTGAGGAGCAAACAGGTTGAGAATAGGTCTGTGAGACGTAGAGGCCTCAACTTATGGTGAAGCCCTACTAGCCTATACTTATCAGAGATTAATTCACCACTGCCTGCTGTGGGACACTGGCAGAGTTTGGTGCTTTAGAATCCACAACTGTGGGCACAACTTTTCTCTGCTTATTTCATCATTCATTTCATGGCCCCTTTTCTTTTTAATTTTTCACCTGCTTCCAATAAATGTTATCTCTCTGTATTTTATATAGTCTATACTCTACTCTAAAACCTTTCTAGAATAAGATGGGAAAAAACAATTAAAATTTGGACATAATAGAGGCACACCAGATTAATGTGTTAGCAAATGGGCTACAAGACCATCAGTATCTGACTCTCAGCAATGTGTTCTTATTCTCACCCTTTGCTTCTGGTTCCATTTATTTCTAAAGCAAAAGGCACCCAGTTCTCTGTCTGAACAGAAATTTGCCCTAATAATATGCCCTAGTCCCCTAACTTCTCCATGGATTTTCCTATTCAAAGGAATTGACTAAATATGGACTTTTCTTCGTCTCTTGTAGAATGACTGTGATTAGATTGACTTTCTTGTATACTTCAAATAATCTCTATATGTCACAGTACTTGGCAATGCAAGGCAACTCATTTTCCTTCACTTTGTTGAGGCAGGAAGAGGAGACACTTTCATGAGACCAGGGGGTGAAATGGTTACCATGGACTTCACCATCTGCAGCAACTACAGGATCCTATGGTTTGTTTTGACAAGATTTATAAATTCCATCATTATTTATCTCTTATATGGGGGTGTACCTTGGACCAGTACCTCAATAGTCTCTCCTCTGCTGCTCCACTTCATCTGAAAAAGATGAACAAGTGGGATTCATTCCTGGGCTGCAAGGTTAGTTCAACATCCACAGATCAATCAATGTGATACAATACATTAGTAAAAGAAAGAACAAGGACTATATTATACTCTCAATAGATGCTGAAAAAGCAGTTGACAAAGCACAGCATCCTTTCTTGATCAAAACTTTTTACAGTGTAGGGATAGAGGGCACATACCTCAATATCATCAAAGCCATCTATGAAAAACCCACAGCGAATATCAATCTCCATGGAGAAAAACTGAAAGCTTTTCCCCTACAGTTAGGAAGACCACAAGGATGTTCACCATCACCACTGCTATTTGACACAGTACTAGAAGTCCTAGCCTCAGCAATCTGACAACAAAAAGAAATGAAAGGCATCCAAATCAACAAAGAAGTCAAACTCTTACTCTTTGCAGATGATATGATACTTTATGTGGAAAACCCAAAAGATTCCACCCCTAAACTACTAGAACTCATACAGGAATTCAGTAAAGTGTCAGAATATAATCTATACACCAACAGCAAGACAGAAGAAAGAGAACTTAAAGAGTTAGTCCCATTTACAATTACACCCAAAGCCATAAGATACCTAAGAATAATCCTAACCAAAGAGGCAAAGAATCTGTACTCAGAAAACTATAAGGTACTTATGAAAGAAACTGAGGAAGACACAAAGAAATAGAAAACATTTCATGCTCATGGATTGGAAGAACAAATATTGTGAAAATGTCTATGTTACCTGGAGCAATCTATATATTTAACGCAATTCCTACCAAAATACTATGAACTTTAAAAAAAAAAATGGAACAAATAATCCTAAAATTTATATGGAACAAGAAAAGACCCTGAATAGCCAGAGGAATGTTGAAAAAGAGAAACAAAGTTGGTAGCATCATATTTCCAGACTTCAAGCTCTATTACAAAGCTGTCCTCATTGAGACAGTATGGTACTGGCACAAAAACAGATACATATATCAATGGAACAGAATAGAGAGCCCATAAATGGACCATCAGCTCTATGGTCAACTAATCTTTGACAAAACAGGAAAGAATGTCCAATGGAAAAAAGACAGTATCTTCAACAAATTGTGTTGGGAAAATTGGACAGCCACATGCAGAAGAATGAAACTGGATCATTTCCTTACACTACCCACAAAAATAGATTCAAAATGGATGAAAGACCTCAATGTGAGACAGGAATGCCTCAAAATCCTTTCGAACACAGCAGCAACCAACCTTTTTGACCTCAGATGCAGCAACCTCTTCCTGGAAACACTGCCAAAGGCAAGGGTAGCAAGGGCAAAAATGAACTACTGGAACTTCATCAAAATCAAAAGCTTTTGCACAGCAAAGGAAACAGTCAACAATACCAAAAGACAGAATGGAAGAAGATATTTGTAATGATGTATCAGATAAAGGACTAGTATCCAAATCTATAAACAACTTATCAAACTCAACACCCAAAGAACAAATAATCCAATCAAGAAATGGGCAGAAGACATGAATAGACATTTCTGCAAAGAAGGCATCCTAATGGCCAAGAGACACATGAAAAAGTACTCAACATCTCTCGGAGTCAGGGAAATAGAAATCAAAACCACAGTGAGATACCACCTCACACCAGTCAGAAAGGCTAAAATTAATAGTTCAGGAAGGGACAGGTGTTGGTGAGGATGAGGAGAAAGGGGAACCCTCCTCCCCTGTTGGTGGGAATGCAAGCTGGTACAGCCACTCTGGAAAACAGCATGAAGCTTCCTCAGAAAGTTGAAAATAAAGCTACTCTATGACCCAGCAATCGCACTACTGGGTATTTACCCTAAGGATACAAATACAGTGATCCAAAGGGGCACATGCACAAACTCTGGTTTCTCTTCAGATCACATAAATCTTTCCCCTTTTACAAAGGGGCACGTGCACCTGAACATTTATAGAAGCAATGTCCACAATAACCAAACCTTGATGTCCCTCAACAGATGAATGGATAAAGATGATATGGTATGTGTGTGTATGTATGTATATGTGTGTGTGTGTGTGTGTGTGTGTGTGTGTGTGTATATATATATATATATATATATATATAAAATGGAATACTATGCAGCCTTGAAAAATCAAAACATTGCCATTTACAATGATGTGGATGGAACTAGAGCATATTATGCTAAGCAAAATAAGTCAGAGAAAGACAATTATCATATGATCTCTCTGAAATGAGGAATTTGAGAAATAAGACAGAGGATCTAGGGGACAGGAGGGGAAAATGAAACAAGATGAAACCAGAGAAGGAGACAAACCATAAGACTCTTAATCTCAGGAAATAAACTGAGGGTTGCTGAAGGGGAGGAGGATGGGTAGGATCGGGTGGCTGGTTGATGGACCTTGGACATTATGTACTATGGTAAGAAAAAAATAAATTAAAAAAAGACACTGAAAAACTACTAGAACGATGAATGACTTCAATAAGGTCACAGAACAAGAAATCAATGTACAGAAATCTACTGCATTTCTACATAGTACTAATAATGAAATAGCAGAAAGAGAAATTAAGAAAATAGTCTCATTTACAATTGCACTAAAAATAATAAAATACCTAGGAAAAAACTTAGCCAAGGCAGTATAAAACCTGTACTCTGAAAATCATAAAACACCAATGAAAGAAACTGATATTGACACAAACAAATGCAAAGACATTACATGCTCTTGGAATGGGTGGACAAATGTTGTTAAAATGTCCATACTACCCAAAGCAATCTACAGCTTTAATGCAATCCCTATCAAAATACCAGCAGCATTCTTCACAGAACTAGAACAGAGAATCCTAAAATTTATATGGAATCAGAAAAGATCCCAAATAGCCAAAGCAATGTTGAGAAAGGAAAGCAAAACTGGGGATCTCATAATCCCAGATTTTAAGATATAGTACAAAGTTGCAGTGATAAAAACAGTATGGTATGGCACAAAAACAGACACACTGGTCAACAGAATATAGAAAGCCTAAAAATGAACCCACAATTATAATCTTTGACAAAGGAGGCAAGACTATGCGCTGGGAAAAAGTCTCTACAACAAATGGTGTTGGGAAAACTGGACACCATATAAAAAAGAATGAAACTGGATCACTTTCTTATACCGTACAGAAAAATAAACTCAAAATGGATTAGAGACCTAAATGTGAGACTTGAAACCATAAAAATCCTAGAAAAGAGCACAGGCAACAATTTCTCTGACACCAGCCACAGCAACTTTTTTCTAGATATGTCTCCTGAGGCAAAGGAAACAAAGGCAAAAAAGTAAACTACTAGGTCTACATCAAAATAATAGGTCTGCACACCTAAAGAAACAATCAACAAAACTAAAAGACAATCTACTGAATGGGAGAAGATATTTGGAAATGACAAATTCAATAAAGTGTTAGTATCCAGAATATATAAATAACTTATACAACTCAGGACAAAGATCGAATAATCCAATCTGAAAATGAACAGAAGTTATAAACAGCCATTTCTCCAAAAAAGACATACAGACGGCCAACAGACTCATAAAAATATACTCAACAGCACTCATGAACAGGAAAATGTAAATCAAAACCACAATGAGGTATCACCTCACACCTGTCAGAATGGTTAAAATCAAAACCACAAGAAACAACCAGCATAGCAGGGATGTGGAGAAAAATGAACTCTCAGGCGCACTGATAGGAAAGCAAACTGATGTAGTCACTGTGGAAAACAGTGTGGAGATTCCTCAAAAAATTAAAAATAGAATTACCATATGATCCCCTAATTCCACTACTGGGTGTTTACCAAAAAAATACCAAACACTCATTCAAAAAGATACATGAACTCCTATGTTTATTGCAGCATTATTTACAATAGCCAAGATATAGAACCAAGTGTCCATCAATAGATGGATTAATAAAGAAGATATGGTTTGTGTATGTACATATGTATATCTATATCTATATCTTTCTCTTTGTGTATATATATATATACACACACACATAATATATACGTATACACACACACACAATGGAATTTATTCAGCCATAAAAAAAAATCTTGCCATTTGCAACAACATAGATGAATCTAGAAGGTATAATACTAAGTGAAATTACATCTGATAAAGACAAATATTATAGTATTTCACTCATAAGTAGAATTTAAGAAATAAAACAAAGAAAAAAAGGAACAAACACTTCTTACTATAGAGAACAAACTAATGATTACCAGAAGGGAGGGGGTGGGGGAGATAGGTAAAATAGGTGATGGGGATTAAAGAGTACACTTATTATGAGCACTGAGTAATGTATAGAAGTGCTGAATTATTATATTATATACCTGAAACTAATATAACACTGTATGTTCACAGTACTGGAATTAATTTTTTTTAAAGGAGAAATACAAATAATACTGAATCCAATTTTCAGCCGGTGCATCTCTGGTGAAAATCTTCTCAGAATTAATCTGTGGGGATTTTTTCTTGTGTTGTTTCCTCACTATACAGAGTAGTCAAGATACAAATCTCAGAACTTCTTTAAATTTCCCCAAAGCATTCATCCACATGAGAAAACACTGAGAAAGCACAAAAAAGGCATACAATACAGGTCATTTTTGGTCAAATTCAGAATATTTTGGTTTGATCCTAAGAGCATTAGAAAACCACTGAAATATTTTACTCAGGATGATATTTGATATATATTTTGGAAACATCATTTTGGATGCATGTGAGGATCTGCTTCTGAAGTCAGAATGAGACAACATAGGAGGCTGATGATGCAGTCCAGGAAGACTAGGATGGTGGCTTGGAAAATGGTGGTAGTAATAGAGAAAGAGAAACATATGTAATATCTTAGAACAGTAACATTGACAGATATTGAAGATGGATTGGTGGTGAGGAATGAGGAAGATGATGTCTAGGATGACTGCCAAATTTCTAGCTCGGTGACTATATAGACCGTATGCAAGTATATTCACAAATCCATTAAGGAGCTCAGGAAAACAAAGACTTTACAACTGATTGGATGTACTGCTTTTTGGAGAAGAAAAGGGAATCTAAATAGGTTTTTCTTTTCTTTACGTATATATAATAAAATTCAAATATTGTGTTTATGCATGCTTAAGTATGTATATATGTACACCAACACATATATGTATGTTTACAAATGTGTATGTATGTGTTCAGATATATCTATATACACAAATTATACTTAAGGAAGAGTTTAAATTAAATAGGATTATTACAATATGTTGACAAAAACTGACAAAATTGAAATCTCTAAGGCATTCAATTTTTTTAATTTATATTTTCATTCATTTTTCAGAATTTCTATTTTGGATAAGAATTATTCCTATAATCACAAATATTTAAAAATTGTAAATTTATTTTTAAAAAAGAAAATGGATTCTCCATGACCATTTGCCCATACTCTTGCTCTTCATCTCTTGATAATTATAGGACACTTATTCACACAAAGATTTTCAGAGTTATAGTAAAATGGATCAAAGACATAATCCTGCATTCTTTTTTTTTTTTTTTTATTGCTACTGTAACCAACTGCCACAATTCAGAGCTCAAACAGTACACATTTATTATTTTACAGTTCTGGAAGTTAGCAATCAACATGGGTCTCACTGGTGCCTAGAACACTGTGTCCTGGGGCTCAGTGGGTTAAAGCCTCTGCTTTCAGCTCAGGTCATGATCCCAGGGTCCTGGGATTGAGCCCTGCATCGGGTTCTCTGCTGGGTGGGTAGCATGCTTCCCCCTTTCTCTCTGCCTACTTGTGATGTCTCTCTCTGTCAAATAAAGAAAATCTTTAAAAAGACACATATTTAGAAGACTGTGTCCTTTCTGGAGGCTCTAGGGAAAAATCCATTTGCCTATCTTTTCTGGATTCTAGAGGATTCCTGAATTCCTTGGCTTCTGACCCCCTTCTTTCATCGTCAAAGCTAGCAACATCATATCTCTCTGACCCTTCTTCTATTATCACAACTCTCTCCATTCCAGCCAGACAGGTTTCCACTTTAAAGACTCATGTGATTAGATTGGACCCAATCAGGTAACCCAGGATAATCTACCCGTTTTCAACTTTAATCCTATCTGCAATACCACTCTTGCCATGTAAAGTAACATATTCAGATTCTGGAGATTGGGATGGGGACATCTTTGGGCAGCCATGATTCTCCTACCACAGTATCAAAGATAGAAACCATTTCTAATAACCTGTTTCTTGACCTAACTGCTTCTAGGTGGTCTGTAATTACTTAATACAGGACTTATAAAATAAATGTAAATGGATACAATGAGGAAAGTTTTCTTCTAATCCTAATTGCTTTATTCCCACTATTTAGCTGCCACCTATATTTCTCCCTCCCAATGTATGAACTGATTAGGGTCTTTGTCATCTGAGAATGGTACTTTTTTATTAACCATCTCAGGTAATTTAAAGGTCTGAGTTTGACTGCTTTGGAGAATATATTTTCCAATTTAAATTTTTCTAATAAGAAAGTAACATCATATGATGTAAGAAACCACCTAATGTAGGAGAATTCAAAGTGTCACAGATATCTAAGACCCAAATCTCCAGTGCATGAGAAAAGAGAGATTTAGCTTAAAAAAAAAAAAAGAAAGAAAAAAGAAAAAAAAAGAAAAGAAAAAGAAAAAATCAATGTATCCAAATAGAAGTTGAAAGTTTCCTCAACATTTATCTGAAGAAAGGCTGAGAAAGGCTAGAAGGGCTTCCAGCAAAGGGACTTTCCTGTATAATCCTTTATAAATGGGCTAAAATGAACCTTTTGGAGGTGGAGAGCTGAACCATTAAAAACCACTTTTGCCTTGTAGGATCTTATTTTCAATCCAATTGAAATCATTTTATCAGCATGCCAATGAACACAGGTGCTGCCAGAGTCAATCTCTTTGCTCTATTTTTCTGTGTCACAGGGCAGATTTCCCTCTAATTGGTCCCACAATCAGCCAGTACCCCTCTTTTAGAGTTTTGGCATTTTTCAATATGAATTTAGAAAAATCAAAAACTTTCCCTCACTCCCTCATTTTCCCATTTGTAAAATGGTGTGACCATTTACTGTTCTCTGACATAATATGCTCTAAAAGCCAAGCTCTTAATGAGGCAGCTGGCTCACTCTTCCCTATAATCAGAGTGTGAGGAAAGCTTGCTGACAAACTAGCATTCAAATCTCATGGTTAATTCTTTTAGGGAAGCTATAGCATTGCAGTAAGGAGAGCTATCTACCCCATTAAGGCGTCAAGCAGAGAAGGTCAGGTTTTCCAGCTCCTGAATAATATTAGACCCATTTCCAGTCAAGTGTGCTCTTCAGGGATGCGTCTTATCTAATTTCCTTGAATATCCATGATTTATACTGGCAATGGTGGCACCTTCTTCCTCCATCTCCTTTGAAATGACTCTCCATGCAGATGTTAAATCCTGAAAGTCAGCTGCCTCCAGCAACCCAAGAAACAGAGCCATATGGTATATAGAGAAATGGGAAGAGATGGAAGAGTGCCAAGTATCTTGACTTATTCCTTTACCAACCCAACGTTGGCTTGACTGTGACTCAGGCCCTGATTAAGTAAGTCCCAATTAAAGGCAGATAACAGTTTTTCTAATGTACTAGAGTAACCAGACAGATGAAAAATAAACTGCTGAAATATAGCAGGGTCATATGCAAAAATCTTATCTTCAAGTTAAGAAATAAATACCACATATGCAAGTGTCTAAGATCACCTAATTTTTCTTTCTAGCAAGCCTGCTACTCCTGTCATTTTTTTTCCATGTAGCAGTAATGGTTACATCATAACCCATTGCTTAAGCCTAAAATCTAGCAGTCATCTACTCTAACTCTCTTTTTCCCATTCCCCACATCTAATTTTTCAGCAAGTTCTTTTGGTTATATCTAAAAATATATCCCAAATCCATCCTACAATAAGAAATGGAAATCATGAGAAATTCAGTTTTACCTTTCTTTTGTAGGTCAGGGCTAATGATACAAAAGCTATTGCTCTCTGATAGCAATGGGGACAAAGGAATCTCTGAATACCAGAAATCAAATGATGACAGCCATCAGAAGCAAGGTAGACACAACTGTTTAAATGAGTGGCATGCCCATAGTGGGGGACAGAGATATATGTAATATGGAGTTGCTAGAAGCAAAATAGATGGTAGCCAACAGTCTAGTTCTTAATTTATACATTCAAAAGAAAAGAAAAATGAAAGATGATGAAGTTGAAGGCAGACACGTCAATGAAATGTAATGATCTTTTGCCTAAATTCTGGATGTGAACCCATTTTTAGAGCCAGAACCCACTAGCTGAAAAAGAACCAAAGCAGTGACCATAATTCACTAAGACCTTCCTCAAAGGAATCTATGATCATTTACCTTGTTAACCACACATATTATGAAATGAATATTTGTGTTCCCCCAAAATTAAAATGCTCTATCCCTCAGTATGATGGTATTAGAAGGTGGGGCCTTTAAGAGGTGATTAAAATTGGGTGAGGTCATAGGGGCAGAGCCCTCATTGAAAGGGACTAGTGACCTTAGAGTATTCACAAGGGAGCTTGCTTCCTTTCTCTGCTCTCTGGCATCTGAGGAAACAACATGAAGGTGGCCATCTTTAACTCAGAAGGCTCACCAGACCTGGACCATACTGGCATCCTGATTTTGGATTTCTAGCCTCCAGAACTGTGAGAAATCAATTTGTTATTTATATGCTACCCAGCTGAAGCTATTTTGTCATAGTAGCCTAAATTGGCTAAGATAATACATTAATGAAAAGAAATGTTAAACACACTTTTAATAGATATCAAGTTGACACTTATACCTGGGGACTCAAAATGTCATTGTAGCCCTCCTGTTACACTGGGTTTTATGGGTTAAGGAAATAAATGGACTCTTGGGTTGGTACAACTCACAGTGGCTACAGGGGATCCATAAACCCTCTCAGAGGTCATTTTCCAAGTCCCTGAATATATAATAACATACCTGGTAGTTGACAATTTTCTGTAATTTTTTTCCTAGCCATAGGGTCAAAGGTAGCATGGAAGCCTCTATAACTATCCCCCACCTTTCCTAATAAACACTGTTAAGTCGAAAGCTACAGTATTTACTGGGTTGAATAAACCCAGTAAATTGTCTGGGTGGTAGTCCATATCATATATCCATTTACCTTATCAGGGTAACCTATATTTAAAAAAAAAAAAAAAACACCCTGGAGGAAACAGTGGATATGTCACGTTAATCCAAGTTGTAGCCTCACTTTTTGCTGCAATGAGAGTTCTACTATTTTTAGTAGAACAAATTAAGGTGAATCCAGGTACCTAGTTTATGACCACTGATGATAAACCCGACAAAGATTCAGGTTCTTGTTATATCAGTTAACTTTTTTAGGGTTAAAATCAGGGACATACTAGGAATTTACTACCCGAAGTAAAAGACAAATTATTGAATCTAAAGATTCTCAATACTAACAAGAAAGCATAATGCCTGATTGGCTACATCAGGTTCTACAACCAGCCTATTTTACTCTTAGGAATGCCATCTGACCATTTTTGAGTGACACAGATGGCTGCGAATTTGAGGGTCTAGGCCAAGAAATTTCCCTGACTTATTTCCCTGCTGTAGTGTAAACTGTCCTGCTGCCTGACCTATGCAATCTGGTAGATCCAGTGACATTAGAGGTATCAATGGTAAAAGCAGATGCCCTTTGGTATTTATGAAAGCCCCAGGAGCTAAATCAAAACACAGAACTCTTGGGCTTAGAAAAAAGATATACCAAGGTTTTATTTGAAAAATAGCTTCTGGTATGTAACTCAGTCCTGCAGGGGAAGATCAACTTCAGGAGACACAGGTGACCATGTTGCCAGACTAACAATCATGAGTTGGTTTCTCTTATACACATCATGTCATAAGTTGGGTGGGCCCAATGGCAATTCTTCATAAGATACAAGATCTACATTTCAGAACTGGTATGAACAAGGCCAGAGAGCATAAATTAGCCACATACACAGGTACAACAAAACCCTATGACTTCTACCACTGGCACACTGTCTCTATCCCTCTCTTTGCATCCATGGCTACATGTGAGTCCTTATGACTAGTTTAGAGAGGAGTGGGAAAACATCCATGTAAGAATGATTCATGGATAGGTTGCCTAGGTATATTGATACAGGCAAAAAAATGAATTGCTGATGAACCATTGGCCTACTGTGGTATGTTGCTGGAAGAGTGTAGTAGGAGAAAATCTTTCCAGAGGGCAAGGCTTTATGTAGTGAGCTTGGTCATTGGCTTTATGGAGATAGAGAAGTAGCCTGATATAATAATATATATTAACTCATCGACAGTGTTGAATGGCTCATTTTTTTAATCTGGGGACTAGATAAAGACTACTTTTCACACTTCCTTGTCATAATCTTGGGTGTGACAAAGAAGTGTGAAAAGAGGCACGTGCATATCTATCTATCTATAGAAATAGGCACTAAGGGTGAAGGTATCCACATTGCATGTGAATGGCCACCAGAGTTTATTGACTATGTAAGAGACTGACCAACGAGCTAGACAGAATGACTTAGCCAGTTGATTTCAACCTGGCTCATTATCAGCCATGTCCGTGCCTATGTAATACATACATTAATGAAACCACTTTGGTGGCAGGAATGTAGGCTATGCATGGAATTCCCACTCACAAAGGTCTATCTAATTTCTGTCACTCCTGAATGTCCAGTCTTCCAGAAAAAAAAAAAAAAAATGCTGAGTCCCTCATAAGGCACTGTCCCTCAAAGAGCAAGTTCATTCCTCTGAACCTCTTTCACTCTGGTAAAATTGTTGAAAGAGGAAGGATGTCTCCTTGACTAAAACCGATACTCATCCTGGATTTGATTTGTCCTTTCTGCCCACCTGTTTCAGCTAGCTAGCTTATTTGAAGGTTTACACTCATGAGTCACTGAAACAGCGAAACACTGAAACAGCATCTGCCCAAGAGTCCTGTTTTACAGCAGAGGAAGTATGGTATTGGGCGTAGGACCACGGCAGCCACTAATCCTATCACATATTTCAGCCCAATATGATAAATCATACGGCTTTTTGAAGACACAGCTGTGGTATTGGTTAGGACACCCTATATAGCCACCCACCAGACCAGAGTACATGCCCTAAATCAACCACCATTACCAAGTGCCCTGTTCCCAATATGTGAAATTCATACATCTAAGAATCAAGAGCCAGAGTAATAGTTCTACTTAACATTATTCCCAGGGACCCTCTCAAGAGAATTTTGGCATTATCTCTCCACAATTCTAGGCTCTATTTCAGATCCTAGCTCTGAAGAAGAAATGTTTTTACCAGAAGACACAAAAAGAGTTATGTTAAACTTTAAGCTGTGTCTGCCACTGGATTACTTCAGGTTCCTTGAGCTAAGAGACAAACAAACAAGGAAGAGGTAATACCATGTCAGAATGAACTGACCCTAATCATAAAGAGGAGGTAAGTGAGCTGCCTCACAATGGGGGAAGGGAAGAAACACCTGGACATTCAAGTAATTCACTGGGCATTTCTTCTTTACCCTCCTGCCCAATTTGATCACTAAGTGGAAAACTTAGTAGCCAAACATGGCCTGAGGAAGACATGGTGACTAGGGACTTCAGTCTTTCACTGATGAGTCCGAGTCTTCCTATCAAATAATCCACCCAGACCAGCAGAGATGTTAGCTGAGGGTGAGGAGAATCTAAACTGAGTAATATAGGAACAAAAATGAGTTTGAAGTGTATCCTTCAATGACCTCCAATGGCACTCAACAACTTCTTTTAAGTTCCCCAGGAAGTGAAACAAACAAGAATCTTGGAAATGCTTTTCCCTAATGGGGCAGGTTTTTGTAAGAAGCATGTGGATCTGAGTAGTGCAGTAAGTGGACGGTAGTAATGACTGTTGTTGAGTACCACCCAAATCTCCAGAGACACTCCTTCCCCAGCTGCCAGGGGTGTTGTCAGAGGATGGCTCATAGATTAGTCCTTTCCTGGAAATTAACCTCAGCTGAAGATAGGGACACTTCCTCCTCAGAAACAGGCTATATCCAGTAATTGGCTGATATGAGGTTATAGAGTCTGGTTTCTTGCCTCAATTTAGGCCACTTCTGCAAGGCCATCATGGTTCCAGAGCTCTCTGGGGAGTAGCTGGAAGTCTCTGCTGCACTTACATTGCACTCCTACATTTTCCTCTGCCTACCTCTGCTTTCCTCAGTACCTCGCTAATGTTGCTCCCTAGAGCACCCCTCATTGAACATGATGCAAATGAAACTGTGTGTTAGGGTCTATTTCCCAGGGCCCCTAACTTAAAATAACATCCCCATAACATTCTTTGAAAACCAGAGGGGTCTAACTTCAGGAATTCTTACAATTAGAGGGGCTTAACACATGGAACTTTAAATCAGCAGGCTGAGGTCTGGAAGAACCTGGAGGGTGATAGGAAACTGAGTCCCATCCTTTAAGAGACAGCACAATAAACACCCCACTGAGATACACATAAAAACAGCAGTTTGAAAAACTCCTGGGTTATAAGGGAAGGAGACTTATTTACTAATCTCAGAGCATTTGCTGGAGGGGCAGGAGTCTTTCGGAGACAAGAAAGAAAGAGAAAGAAAGAAAGAAAGAAAGAAAGAAAGAAAGAAAGAAAGAAAGAAAGAAAAGAAAAGAAAAGAAAAGAAAAGAAAAGAAAAGAAAAGAAAAGAAAGAAAAGAAAGCAAGCTTGCCATTTCTCTCCCCACCCCACAGCCTAGATATTCTCCACCTAGATTGCTAACAATTGCCCTATCCACATGCTCTTCTGCAGACTCAACCCCTCAATCCCAGCAGAACTTGACAGGAGTTCTCCCCTTTCCTACAGTGAACTAGCATGGACTTCATTGGCACTGTACACCACATCCCCACACTCTCCTGGGGACCTGTCCCTCCAATACACCCTTGGATGTACTGCTTTGGATGAAACCCATCCAAAGCAGTGCCACAGGCCTAGCAGTGTCCAAGCAGCCCTGACAGGTCTAGCACCACTCCAAACTCACATGTGGGAAAGCAGAAGATAACTACAGATACCAGTCCAACTTCAGGTCTGACTGAAGGTCCTGCCCACCAGTGAAATTTTTTCAGGGTACATCACAAGGAAAATGCCTTATAGTTCAGTGTTACTGCAACTCTGGCAAAACCCTGGTCTCACTCAACTAAAGCCCAAGGCAGTCCCAGACTGGCTTGCTCACTTATGAATCAAACCCTGCCCACGATAGGGAAAAAGAGCCACTGCAGATAACTGGAATGAAGAGAAAACTGGCTCAATCACAACAATAGAGCAAACCCAACACACATAGAAAACACCCCTAAAGTACTAGGTCCTGGTGAACAGGGAACATTGTACAGTAGGGCACTACTGGACCACTTCCTCTTAAGGCTACAATTTTCAATTGTAGAAGGTGTAGATGACTTTCGTAACATAGCAAGAAACCTAAATGAAATGAAGATAAATAACATGACTGATAGAGAACTTAAAGTAATGGTCACCTGGGTGACAAGTTGGATGAGCATCCGACTCTTCGTTTAGGCTCGGGTTCTGGTCTCATGGTCTTGAGATCAAGCCCTACCTCAGGCTGTGCAGAGTCTACTTGGAATTCTCTCTCCCTCTGCCCCTCCCACTCATACTCTCTCTAAAATAAATAAACAAATGTTTAAAAAATAAAGTAATGATCTAAAGATACTCAGTGGACTTGAGTAAAGAATGGAGGACCAGAGAGGAAACAAAAAAAGAACCAATCAGAGTTGAAAAACTCAGTAACTGATATTAAAAATACAGTAGATGGAATAAATATGAAAAGATGAATGGGAGAAGATACCTGCAAATGACATATCCAGTATAAAGAGCCTTCATAACTCAACACAAAAGATTCCACAAATAACCCCATTAAAAACGGGCAGAAGACATCAACAGACATTTCTCCAAAGAAGACATACAGAAAGCCAAAAGGCACCTGAAAAGATCCCCAACATCACTAACCATCAGGGAAACAGAAATCAAAACCACAAGGAGCCATCACCTTATACCTATCAGAAGGGTTGAAATAAAAAATTCAAGAACCAACAGGCACTGCCAAAGATGTTGAGAAAAAGAACCTTTGTGTACTTTTGGTGGGAATGCAAACTGGTGCAGCCACAATGGAAAACAGTATGAAGGTTCCCCCCAAAATTAAAAACAGAATTACCATATGCTCCAGTAATTCCTCTACTAGGTATTTACCCAGAGAATTGGAGACTCCTAATTTGAAAAGATCTATGCTCCTCTATGTTTATTGCAGCATTATTTATAATAGCCAAATTTTGGAAGCAGCCCAGGTGTCATTGATAAATCACACACACACACACACACTGGAATATTATATATATTATATATTAATTATTAATATATATTACTCATCTATAAAAAGAGAATGAAATCATGCCATTTGCAACAACATGGATGGATCTAGATGGTGTAATGCTAAGTGAACTAAGTCTGAGAAAGACAAATACCATATCATTGCACACATATGTAGAATTTAAGAAACAAAACAAAGGAAGAAAAATAAGCAGAAAACCAGACCCAAATACAAAGAACAAACTGATGGTTACTGGGGGGTGGGGGAGTTGTGAAATAGGGGAAGGAGATTAAGAGTACACTTTCCATGATGAGCACCGCATAATGTATGGAACTGTTGAATCACTATATGATACACCTGAAACTAATGTAACACTGTATGCTAGTGATACTGGAATAAAAATTCCAAAAATTAATTTTGAGCATATTACTAGTTGCTCCATATGCAAATAAGAGAGGCAACAAAAGCACGGGACTATGGTTTGGATAATATTCTGGGTATCCTCTTTAAAGAATGTCCGACAAATTTGAGTGTATAAATTGATGAAATATCTAAAAATAAGTGTCAAGTTAGGGCAGTTCAGGAGGTTGGATTTTTAAACAGAGCATGTTAGGCCTCATTAATCATGACAACTGTCTTCAGATAATTGAAAGGCTATCATATGATGGAAAAACTGGGGATTTTTTTTTTTTTTCATGTTAATCCAGAGTATAGACCTAAGATCAATGAGTAAAAATTATAGACCAGGTTTCAACTCAATACAAAAAAGACCATAATGCCAGATAATTAAAAGCTTTTACACCATTGAATGAGCTGCTTTGAGAGAAAATGTTTTCCATGAACTGAAGGTAAGTAAAAAGAAGCCCTGTGATCATTTTTTTATGGACACTGTATGGTTTTTACCTCAAAAACTAAATGAACTTTGAGGTATAGATTAGTCTTCTATTGCTCTGTAACAAGTTACCACAAAATTAGCAACTTAAAACAAAACACATTTATTATCTCACAGTTTCCACAGGTCAGGAGTCTGGGTATGAATTAGCTAGGTTTCACCAGGATGAAATAAAGGAGTCAACTAGTTCTGGGGTCTCATATGATGCCTGGAGTCCTCTTCCAGGCTCATTCAAGCAACTGGCAGAATTCAGTTCCTTGCAAGTCTTGGACTGAAGCCCTCTTTTTCTTCCCTGGTTGTTAGCCAGGAGTCACTCTAAGTTATTAGATGCTACACTTGAGTCCTTGCCCCACAGTTCCCGTTAAACTCTCTCACATTCTCATGCTTCAGATCTCTTTTTGGAAGGGTCTAGAACATTTTAAGTTTACCTTAATCAGGTCAATACCAGATGATTTCCCTTTTTGTGACTCAAAGGCAACTGATTCATAACCTCATCATGGGAGTTCTGTCTCATTATATTCACACCTTCTGCACACACACAAGGGGAGAAAATTATACAACCTGCATGTACATCACGGGGCAGAAATCTTGGGGGCCATCTCAGAAATCTGCCTACCACACTGTGCTTTTCAATTATAAAGCCCCGAATTCAAGTCAACATGAACACTTACAGTTTCTCATGGAATTAAAGGTCTTCTGGGTTAGCAAAGGGTGACTCCTGGGGCCAATTTTATATTCTGACTTTGGCTTTGGTACGACTGAGATAACAAGACCATCTTCAGATCAGTGATGCTTCAGAGGTTCTTGGGGAGACCCAAGTGGGTTCTGATTGTGTAGAGCAATTTTCACAGCTCTCCAGACTCCCAGCTAACTCAGAAACATCACCAATGTGGAGATTACTTAGAATCACCAGGGTTTCTGAACACCAAAACGAACAACTGATGAGTACCCAGAACAGTGTCTGGCACTAGTAGATAGGTATTTCTGGGAATGGACCCGTTTCAGAAGTGAAACATGGAAAAATCCAATTTTCCTCATTCTGCTCTTTCTCTCAGTGCTCAGCTTTCCATATGAACGTTAAGAGGGTTAGGATTTTGTGTAGAATTAGATCAGGAGCTCAAGTGAGACCACTATGAAGAGAGGAAGGATATAATTACCACGCAGGAGTTTGGAGGTGGAAAACCACCCATGCTAAGAATCTGGCTACAAATGCCTCCAGGCCCTGAAGGAGGTGTTGCAGGTACAATTATATGTCACCTACAATGGGCCAGTCTAATTTGCTCTCATGGCGTGTGGCTACAACCTTCTGTGACAGTGCCACTCCAAATCAGACCAAAAAAGGATTCATTTGGCTTCAACAAGGTGAGAAATTGGGAAAAATGCTGGCTCTCCTGACATTTTGGCTTCCAGTTACTATATCATTGGCCCTGAGAAAACTGAGCCAAGCAGACAGATCTTTATCCTTTTTTTTTTTTTAAGTGAGCTGCTCATTTCATCCTTGAGCAGAAACTGACCAACATTTTTAAATGAGGGTGCACTATTAGAACTTGAACAATGCACTTTGCTTTGTATAAAATTCTAGGGATATGGACCCTGCATAAAATTATGACCAGATGAACACTGATCTAAAGTAATAGTCAAATAGAATCACAGTGTGTTAATTTCTTGGGTAAGCAAATAACATATCTGAGCTATGCTTTTTGATCTTGTCCCCAGAATTTGAAATATACTTCACCTTCACTTCTTTTTTATTCTCAAGGCATGTATGTTTGTGTGTGAAAGTTTGCGTATGTACTAATTGTTCTGATTAAAAAAAAAAAAAAAAAAAAAAAAACCTTATAGAAAATACAGAAGGGGCGCCTGGGTGGCTCAATGGTTTAAAGCCTCTGCCTTCGGCTCAGCTCATGATCTCAGGGTCCTGGGATCGAGCCCCTCATTGGGCTCTCTGCTCTGTAGGGAGCCTGCTTCTTCATCTCTCTCTCTGCCTGCCTCTCTGCCTACCTGCGATCTCTGTCAAATAAGTAAATAAAATCTTTAAAAAAAAAAGAAAGAAAATATAGAAAAGCTTCAAGAAAAAATAATGGAAGCTACCTACGTTTTCTCCATTCAGAAAGAGTCACTATCAATGTTTTGAATTATATTCATCACATCTTTGATATATTTCATATGTATCATGCATAATATTTGGTAGACTGAGTTTTTCTTTCTTTTTTTTAGGGTTTTATTTATTCATTTGGCAGACAGAAATCACAAGTAGGTAGAGAGGCAGGCAGAGAGAGAGGAGGAAGCAGTTTCCCCACGGAACAGAGCGCCCAATGTGGGGTTCTATCCCAGGACTCTGGGATCATGACCTGAGCCGAAGGCAGAGGCTTTAACCCACTGAGCCCAGGTGCCGCATAGACTGAGTTTTTCTATGTAAAACTATATTATGTATGAGATTGAGAGACAACAAGGACCATAAATTCCCAAAATCTCAAAGCAGCTACTCTTAGTATTACTATTAGGCTTTAGTTTTAAGCGTCTTTACAGAAGACTATCTCCAGGGAATTTGACCATATCTGATAAGGGACTATGTCAGCCCCTCTGGTTTGGGATTAGACTAGTAGACCTTGTTTTTCCCTTTCTCCAAAACCCCTACACTTACCATGGACTTTTAAAGGAAGGGGTCTAGAAAGACAAATGTTCTAAATTCTAAGACCTGAGTGAGGCAATTCAAGGAGGGCTTCTTTTTTTTTTTTTTAAGATTTTATTTATTTTTTTGACAGAGAGAGAGAAATCACAAGTAGGCAGAGAGGCAGGCAGAGAGGGGAGGAAAGCCGGCTCCCCGCTGAGCAGAGAGCCTGATGTGGGGCTCAATCCCAGGACCCTGAGACCCTGAGAGACCCTGATGGCAGAGGCTTAACCCACTGAGCCACCTAGATGCCCCTCAAGGAGGGTTTTTATGGAAATGTTAAAATTACTGGAGTTTTTTTGTTTCTTTTTGTTTTTTGGCCACACTCAGAATCTACTCTCTATCAGAATGGGCAGTGGCTTAGTAGTGCCCTTGTCCTATGTGAAAGCTACTTTCTATAAGCTCAGAGAACAATCTTTCTACACACACACTCCAACCCAAGGATCCATGCATGTCATTGTTGGTGAGCATTTTCTCAGTGAAATCTTTGAAGGTTTGCATTTTCATAGCTGCACTGTTTGGATGTACCTTAATTTAACCTACTACTTTGAAGTATTGTCCCCATTTATCCTCCTTTATATATAAGGCTATGATAAATGTTCATGCACATTAGTCTTTAGGAATGTTTCCCATCATTTCAAAAGACTAAGAAGTTTGTTACACTGACACCTAACAACAAATTTTTCTTATGTAACCTGTTAAAAATAGAGCATATTATTCTAAATGACCTGAACCAAATTATGCTGGTCTCAAGAGCAGATAAAATTAAAAACAGAAACACACAGAGAACTAATGTTTGGAAACTTATTGGTACCAATTATATACAAGTCTTTTATAGACAGGATGTTAATTATTAATTATTCAAAGTTGCTGGAAAAAAGTGTCTATGCTATGGGTTTACACATATGTATTTAAATTAGTAAACTGATTATTAGTTAAATAGAATATAACTAACAAAGTGAGAATAAGATTAAGAGAGTAGCATCACAGTAATATAGACTTTATGATCCAAACTTCTTGCAATCATTAACCAATTTTAAGTACCTAGTTGCTTTGACCCCCTAAAAATTACCACTGATTAAGAGAGAGAGGGGTGCCTGGGTGGCTCAGTGGGTTAAGCCTCTGCCTTTGGCTCACGTCACGATCTCGGGGCCCTGGGATCAAGCCTCACATTGGGGTCTCTGCTCAGCACGGAGCCTGTTTCTTCCCTATCCCTCTTCCTACTTGTGATCTCTGTCTGTCAAATAAATAAATAAACAAAATCTTTAGAAGAGAGAGATTTTTGTTGTTGTTGTGTGTATGTGTGTGTGTGTGTGTGTGTGTGTGTTTATGATCCTTCTTTGCTCCTTTCAGAAGACAGCATGATTCTTTGGTTATTAGGTGGAAAGAGTTCAGAAACTCAAAGTCTCAATCCTTCCCAGGGGTGAATAGGTATTGCTTGCATTTGGGAGGAAAGGGAGCATATACCAATGATGAGTCAGGAATGAAAAACCGAACATATAATCTCAGAAGAAAGTTACAACCAATTGAAAGCTGATTTACATACTTAGTGATATAGTAAGAAGCCTAAGTTTTCTGTCTATAGTTCACCTGTCTACCTGTTCATCCATACATCTGTTCACCCATGCATATATTACCTGCCTAAATTAAAAAGAATTTGGAGTGTTTTACTCACCAGATGTTTAACAAATTGTCTTGTGGAGAATTTATGACCATCGCTCTCTCTACTAGAGCAGTGACCCTGACCAATACTTTTGAATCAAGTTCTAGAGTAACATTGATAATTTCATTTAATCCTTCTATTTTTTTTTTCAGTAAATTATCTTTTCAAATACTATTTAGAGAGATGAAGATGAAAGATAGTGGAGAATACCTACTCCTTCCTCCCACACTTAACATTTACTTTTGACTCCCATATCTCAGATTTTCTCTTTTTCAGCAGATGAGATGCTAAATATCTCCTTCTAGTTCATCTTAAAGATAATTCATTAGAAAGTATAGGAAGAACAGGGTTGAAGAGAAAGCACTGAGTCATCAGCACTATTGCTTAAGTGTGTTGAATCTTCAAACACATCCCAAACTTCTTGCGCCTGCATTTCCCAATCTGCAGACTAAGATGAGTACATCTTAGCACATACCCATCCTGAGTCACTTGTCAGGGTCAGTAAATTGCCTCACAACAAATGGATGTTTAGAAGAGTTATCCTAAATTTTAAAGGTTAAATGTAAAATGAATTGGTTGAACTGACTGAAGAGTTTTCTGGCATCAGGGATAACAAAAGGGCAGCACAGAGAGGTTTGGGAGCAATCTAGAAAGACAGCAGAACCTTGTTGAAGAAGGTGCTGGCTGAGACCTCTCTGAAGCAGCTTTTTCTCTAGATGTTTCTCCCCAACACTGCAAGGTGGGCTGCTAACACTCCCTGTTCCTGCTCCTCAGGCCTAGTTTCTCTGGGAAAACAGTCAAAACAGATTCAAGCGATGGTGTGAATGTCACCCTAGAGAATCACTTCAGAGCTAGATTTGCCTGTTTCTTAAATAGGAAGGTAAATCATACTTCCAAGAGCATGGTGTCAAATAATCACTCCAGGCTAGTGGAAGTGGGAGAGCAGAGGAAGAGATAGTTTCATAAGTAGACACAGTCATAGCCAAATACTGGAAATAGAAAATACATATACAAGTGTTTATTGGGACAGTTAAACCTCATCCTAACAGACTCCGCAGACATAAAATTTCCTTGAAATAAGCATTCCTTCCTACCTCTCCCTTCCTGCAGCTTCTCAATCTTACACCCACGGTGCTATTGGGTTCTGTCTAAAAATACTGTAGCATATGTTTATGTAAAAATGCTGCACCATGAAGATAATAAGGGAAGGCTCCCTTGAAAAGCACCATGGGATAGTGAGAAGAGAGCTGAGCTGAAAATGGGGAGATTTTAATTTCTACGTTGGATTCTGCCTGTGATTAAGTCTGAGGATGTGACTAAGTCAAATGATCTTTTTAAACCTCAATTTCTTCATTTGCAAATAAGCAGTTTGGCAACATGCATCGAAAGCCCTTCTAGATCTACTGTCATGTGAGTCTGTGATAGCTGATAGTGAAGGTTCTCTCCAGCCCTATATTCCATAAGATTTACTTACATTTTCTATTTTACGCATTTCTTTCTTAGCATTCCTAAATTTAAAAATCACTTATTGAAGGCATCCACAAATAGCACTGGGGTAAAATTCATTAAGAATAAGCAAACATACTCATTTATATTTCTTGAAACATCAATTCAAATTTTAAATTGAAGGAGTCGTTTTTTATTATTTAAGTGGAAGATAAAAGTAGCTCATGAAGATACCTTCAACTATGAAAGGGCAGACAGAGGAACACCAAAGAAAGTGGCCTCAGAGAAAAATATGGTTTTTCTAATTATAAATTTACTAAAACCCAGTGTTCTCAAAAGGGGAAGTTTTACCCCAGAGAACATTTGGCTATGTCTGGAGATACTTCTGATCTTCCTAATTGGTGTGAATTATTGGCTTCTAGTGGCCAGAGGCCAGGGATGCTACTGATATCCTATAATGCACAGAACAGCCCCCTTTAACATAGAATTATCCTCCCTAAAATGTCAATAGTCCCAAGGTTGAGAAACGCTAATATAACCTTCTCAATTCTCTTGACCATGTTATATTAAATTTGAAATGCCCAACGTAATGCGGAAAACAGTAGCCTCACCAAAAAATGTTTATTCTAGTTTTGCCTGGAGAGAAACCATCTCTCAGATGAAATTCTTTTTAAAGGATATTGGTAAAAAAAAATTAGTTATGTGGGAGGCAAGCATTTATTCCTCTATTCTGAGTCAAAATCCAGCAAATTCAACCATTTTATGTTACATATAGGTCTATTTCTTATCTTGATATTTAAATATTCTTCTTTGATCTCTACCCAAAAGTGTACCTCATATTAGTTATGATCATATTGATCGTATGATCATATGATCATATCCAGAAAGCTAGTCAGATTTCCAAGTATTCCTGAACACTATCAAATCAGATGGTTATGAATGGAGAGCCACACTGTGGTTTCAGGTGTCCTGGCTTCAAACTAGTGTTCTCTGTGTCCATAGACTTTTGTGATTCACATCAATCTTCCCTATCTTTCAAAGAAACACTGGTAATTGACATTTAAAAAGAAGAAATTAACTGTTCAACAATTGGAAAGGAGTTACTAAAAGCTCCTGAGATGAATACAGGGGATCATACCTGATGGGGTCAGTTATCAAAGGAGTGAGACTGATACAAAGCGAAGGTCAAGCAGAGCTTTATTTCGTACCAGTATTGAGAATCAAACCGACTCCTCAGGGCCATCTCTTACAAAGAGAGCGACAACCCCTAGCCTCGCAGACTAGCTTTTATAGAGCAAAGGCCATGTGGTTGAGCCTTGCCACATACAGGTGGCCAATGAGATTGTAACACACAGAGAAAGTTGCATAGTCATGTTAGATCACACGTGGGTGGCCAATTGAATTACAATTTACCTTATAGTAGCTGTTTGAACTAGCCTATCCCTCTGGTCAGAATTGGTGCCCAAATTTGGCACCCAAAAGGTGGGGTTTACATTCTTTGGTGGTTAGGGAGATAGTATGTGTGCTTTACTGATTGAATGTCTCCACCTGGCCCGACTCATCCTTGCATTCTGGGCTGTTATCTCCATCTGACTAACCCGTCCTTGTATTTGGACTCTGTTATCAGACACTGGTTGACCATATTTTACTGGTTTCCCAGACTTGCTTTTAAGTAAGTTCCTGGGGGAAGGGGGTGCAGGTTCAGTTTAAGTTTTACTGCACAAACAACAAAATGGCTGTTTAACCGAGATGGAGTCACTCTGGCTAAGTAGGCCCTTACCATACCGACCCAAGATCAAATGTCTAATATTAGTCATTGCTGCCTTCAAACCTTTTGTCTTCTATTAATTACAGTGCAAGGTCTTGGATGCAAAGATAACCCTATCGATTCATTCCTTTCCTGTAGATGCATATCACTCATATCAAAATGGAGTCTTCTACTTCACTGTCTTGAATCTAGGCTGGCCTGGGACTGCTTTGACTGCTAAAATACAGCAGGAAAGATGTGGTGTCAGCTCGGAGCCTAGGCTTTAAGAGGACTAGTTGTTTTTGCTTTCTCCCTCTTGGAACCCAGGCCCCATGCCGTGAGGAAGCCCAAGCAGCTGCATCACCAGGTCCCCATGAAGAAGAATCAAGGCCTCTTGCCAACAGCCCTGTGGAGCTTCCCAGCTCACAGCCATCAGCAGTTTGCTGCCCATGTGAGTAAGCCAGCTTAGAAGTGAATTTATCAGTCACACTGCACCACCCTAGCTGATACCACATAGAAAAGAGGCACGCTGACCACACCAAAGCTTGCTCAATTACAATTTAAGAGAAAGAAATTATTTTGTTTTGGAATTTTTTCCAGCCCCATTAAGGTAAAATTGACAAAAGTTGCCTATATTTAAGGTGTACAATGTGACCTTTTAATACACGTATGCATTTTGAAATGATTACCACAATCAAGATAATTAACACAGCCATTGCCTCACATAGTTATTTGGTTTTATTTTTCCTTTTGTGAGAATAATTAAGATCTACTCTCTTAGAAAAATTTAATTATGTAATGCAGTATTGTTAACCATAGGCGCCATAATCTACCTTAGATCTCTAGAAATTATTCATCCTACAATGTAGACATATCTACAACTTTATACTTTTGACTAACATTTCCCCATTTCTCTCACCTTCCAGCCCCTGGTAACCACCATTCTAAAATCTGTTTCTATGAATTCAACTTTTTTTGGATGCCACATATAAGTGTGATAATACAATATATGTCTTTTTATGTCTGGATTATTCCACTTAACATAATGTCCTCTAGGTGCATACATGTTGTCTCAAATGACAGGATCTCCTTTTTATGGCTGAATAATATTTCATTTTATATATATATATATATATATATATATATATATATATATTGTTCTTTCCCTCTCTCTCCCATATATATACATATACGCACACATACACGTACATTTCCTTATATATTTTCTTTATCTATTCATTTACCAGTGGACACTTAAGTTGTTTTCATCTTTTGGCTACTATAAATAATGCAGCAATTAACATGGGGATGCAGAGATCTCTTCCAGATACTGGTCTCATTTCCTCTGCATAAATACTCATAAGTGGCTGGATTATATGATAGTTCTGTTTTTAGTTTTTTGAGGAACCTCCATAGTTTTTGAAAGTATTTATCTAAATTCCTACCATTAGTGCACAAAGTCTTCTTTCCTCCACATCCTCACCAATACTTTTTTGTTATCTTTTGTCTTTTTTATAATAACCACTTTAATAGGTATTAGGTGACAACTCACTATGGTCTTGATTTGAATCTCCCTTATGATTATTAATGTCAGGCACCTTTTCATATCTCTATTGGCCATTTGTAGATTTTCTTTTGAGAAATGTCTATTCAGGTCCTTTGCCTATTTTAAAATCAGGTTATTTTTTTTCTTGCAACTGCATTACTTGAGTTCCATATACATTTAGTATATTATCCCCTTATCAGATATATGGTTTACTAATATTTTCTCCTATTCCATTTGGCTTTGTTTTAAATTATTAAATTTTGGAGTAGGTTTTATGCGATACTTGAGTACAAAAGCATACAGCAAATCTAAACTTAAAAAAAGAGATTCTTATTCTTATAATCATCATATAAAGAATAATTATATTTCTCTGAATAGCAAATGACCTATAATTTATTGTTTTTGTTATAAGCTAGACTCTTATGGAGGTCTCAGATGGTCAAATATGTAAAAAGTACCAATTTCATAATCTATTGGTAAGTACATGACTTTTACTATAAATTTCATGCAGTTTTCACCAGGATTCTAGGACCAAAATATTCTATACTCAGCTTTGGGTCGTCTCTGTGGTGGCACAGGTAAATCAAGGACATGCACTCTGTGAATTTGGAACCCTTTACCTTTTTAGAGGCAATTGCTACCATCACCCTGACTCACTCCACTCAACAAAGGAAAGGCACAGTTAGAAAAAAGTTGGTATAGGGCTGTAATATGAAACCAGCTGAATTTCTCTTTGTAGAAAGCAGTCACCAGTGGAACTTATTGCTGAATTTTTATTTTATGTTCACCAGTCCTAAGCAGTAAGCATTTAACTATATGTCTTCAAATATCAGCTAATGCCTTATATTTCAAATACAACTTAAGGAACTATGTTAGAGTGAAAGCAATGAGCAATTTAGAAAGTGTTTCTTCTTCTTGCTTTGTAAGAACATTCGAACATTAATACTTTTTATAAATTCTAGGTGGTTGTCCTGATGTCCTTTAAAGCAGGATTCAAACTTATAAAGGTTTACTTTATCAGGAACTGTAGTCAAATCCAACTGCTACAGATCTGACTGCTCTAATTTTTATCAAATGCAATAGCAAGTCTTAGAGGCCAGAGGTCATAGACTACAGTCCTATTCATCTATAGCTGAAACTCGTGTACTTTAAAAAAGACAGAATGCTCAATGAGAATATTTTCAGTAGACTTTTAATATAAACATGGAAACTGCATTTATTTTTTGAATCACAGCTTCTTGAATTTGGAAGGCATAGGCAAAACTAAAAAGTAGGTAGCTTATGTCAGGAAAATGCATCCTATTCACTTTCTCACAATGGCTAGAACCACTGATGTGATGAACAGCAAGTTTTTCTGTTGATTTCTTTGCGGCCTCTATGTGACCTGACTGTTATTTGAAGAGATGAAAACAGAAAAGTTTCCATTCCACCCAGCTGAAGGAAAGCATTCACAATGAATATAACTAGACTTTTATTTCAGGGACAAGAACTTGATGTTTCATAAATCTCTGTGAAGTATGGTTACTCTAAGAGTTGGAGTAGTCTGAAGGGAAACTTACAACTTCTAAAGGCAACTGAGAGAGAGGTCAGCAGAATGGATCAATGGAGTAGTTCCAACAAATGAAAATTTCTGCTGAACCAATCAACTAGAAAGGGGGACTAAAACGAAATGTGCATTTGAATGCACCTCACCCTACATGAACTAATCTTATTTTACACCGATTGGCTTACCTATGCCTTCAATAGATTAGTTATGTGTACATCGCAGAAATGAATTTAAATCCATGAATGCATGACCATTCAATGTCCAGTTTAGAAATAAAAATAAGTATAATAAATGCCTATTCAGTGCTTGAAAAAACCTTTTTATCATGATAGTATGCATGTTGTGCATTTGCATATCTGTGAACATTTCGTAAGAGAGCCAATTTCTCTTGTTTTTCATTTTTATTGTAGCAAGAACATTTTAACATGAAATGTACCTTTTTACCAATATTTTTAATGTGTAAATACAGTATTATTAACCATAGCCTATTGCTCTTTTAATCACTTTTTCACATCATTATAATGAGCAGAAAGTAGCAGTTTCATAAAACTCAAGGAAAACGCCTCTTTTATGATTAAGTTTGGTATACAACCATCTGAGATGAGACCATGAACAGAAGTGGTACTAACCAGATACAGGAGGTGGGTGATGTGTGTGAAAGAGTATAGTGGTTCACCTGCTAGGTAAATGAGTGGAGGCAATGAGAGCAGGAACTCTAAGAGCATGGGCTCTGACTCAGTTTAAGTCCAAGCTCTCCCACCTCAGTAGCTGTGGGCCCTTGTGCAACTTCACTTCTCTGAACCATAAGACAGATTACCTACGGGGTTGTCTGGATGATTAAATGAGAAGATGCATCTGTGAAGAATATTACCATATAAATATTTCCCCGTTCTTTACCCAAGAAAGATAGTGTGTGAGTCAAGACAGGTTAGGTTTTCTATGACAATTAACATCCTCCAACTTTCACACAGCCCCTCCGTGCTAACTTCTCAGCAGACAAATTCTCTGTATAGAAGTTTCTGAGGAGCTGTCCTCCAGGTCTTAGCTCAGCATTTCAGCTCCTTTGATCTTATGGCCCCTCTAGGTCAACACATGCTTCTGCAATACCTAGTAGAACAAAGCCTACAGAGTCAAGCCTCAGTGGTGATGTGAAGATGGGCAGAGATTAGACCAAGGAATGCCAAAGACTGCCTCTAACTACCAGAAGCTGGAAGAGGCCAGGGAGGCTACTCCTTAAAGAGCCAAAATTTGTCTCTGCTGATGCTCTACCCTAACCCTAACTCTTCTTTAGCTAGATCGATATCAAGAATACTCCTAGTTCAAACTAACCCTGAGAAAGTGAGGGAAATAATCCCCAGGAATGACTTGGATCTATCCGGAGTCATTGCTTGGTAACAGGACAATCCTGCCTCAAACAAAATCTGTTCTACTAACCAGGAGAGAAAGAGGATAATGAATACTGGGTCAGAATAAGTGTCTTTCAAATACATGTTAGCTGTTCTTACAATCTGAAAGTGGGAGGACTGAAGGAAGGTATTAGAGGGAGAATTTGGGGTTCAAACCCTTTAAGTTAGAACTTCTCAAATGGCACATTAGAGTATATTAGTGTACCACTCAGACTATGTAGGCTGTCACTGCCCCAGAAACCAGGGCTGGTCACTTGTAGCAGGAAGCATTTAACCGAATTAGCCCCATAGCCTATTAGAATATTGTTTTTGTGTGTATGTAGCATTATGTGGACAAGGTTGGGAGCAGTTTAAATTGCTCAAGGATGGCAGGGCTGTCATCAGAACTCTGGGGAGAACCATAAAGCAGTCTAGAGCATTGTGAAGGAAATGCAAAGGAAGACGAGTCAGAAGATAAGAAGGAATAAAGTCACCTGGCCCCTTCATGCCTTCCATATTTTCACACTCACAGCCCCAGTGAATTATAACCCCTGTATGTTCTCTTTACACCTTGATGCTGTACTTGAAGATGTGATTTGCGTTGTTCTTTGGGATATCAGCAAACAAGATATATGAAGATGCTTGTCAAGTGCTTGGGACTTGGGGCTTACGTTGTTCTTGGAATACTTCATTACCATATGAAGAAACTGGCTGGGTGCATAGGACTCAGCCAAGGGCCAGCACCAGCCATCAGATACGTGACTGAGACCAACTCAGACCATTAGCCTCAGTTGAATCAGATGACTAGAGCCTAGACATGGTTGGTAAAAGAGCCACCCAGCTATGCCCAGCTCAAACTGCAGAATTGTGATGAAGAAAATGGCTGCAGTTTCAGAAAATTTAGTGTGTAAAACCGGTAATAACACATAACTAATACATCCCTCCAACCTTATTTCCTGCCATTTTTCCTTCCCTCACTTCCCCTTTGCCTGAGGTCTTCTCATTCTTCCTTAAACAAGACAGGCTTATTTTTGCTTCAAGTCCTTGAACTAAAAGTCGCCTCTACCTGGGAAGCTTGGGTTCCTTCATGGTTCATGTCCTCGCTGCGTTCAAGACTGATCAAATGCCACATCCTCAAGGAGGCCTTAGTCACCACTGCATCTAACATGTCACATACCAGCCTCCATATATTCCTTTCCTATTTGCTTTTTCTACTTTTTTAATCTTGAGATCTTCTTTTCAAAACATTTGATGTATCTCTTGGATTACTAGGTTCTTTTTTGTCTCCTTCACTAAAACATAAGCTCCAAGAGGACAGAGACTGTAGCTATCATGATCACTGCTCTATTACCTATGGCTAGAATAGTTTGGGCATATGGTAGATGTCTCAGTAACATCTTTTGAATAAATTAATAAATGAATAAATAAATCAAATTTGTTAAATGTGGATTTGGGTAGGACTAGAGGGAATGAGGAGGTGATATTCAGAGCAATGACTCAAAGCATCCTTAAATGGACTTGCATGCCTAATAATTTTCACATAGTGCAGATTTTACCCTTTGACTTTTTTAATGGACACTGAATTTTTAACCTCTTGCTCAGTGCAGAACTTTTACAGTACATTCATAATACTTTTATTTCATTCTAATTAAATATTTAGCTACCTGTTTGCTATAATTTATAAAGTTCTTAAGAAAGACCACAATTTTAAATATAGTTTTTTTCTTCATGTGATCATACTCTTCCTAATAAAATGCCTACTTATTATTTTACAACTGCTTGAATGTAAAATTTCCAGGTAATTGTGAAATTTTATTTTACTTGCATTGGAATTATACTCCTCCATAGTCTTAACTCAGACTTATTCAACAAACCTCTTTAATAATAAAATATAACAATTCATTATTTCCATATACGGTAATTGTGTTCCTTAAAATCCTAACTCTCCTGAAGGAACATAGAATAAAGACAAAATAAAGACCTCTAAGAACCCATTACACATAACAAACCATCTGTGGGTTAAATCTCATGCATGTTCTACATCTATGATTTCCTTCAGAATGGCTTTATCTTTAATGTGAAAAACAGTCTAATTTTTTTTTATCTGGATCTTTCAACGAGAACCATAAACCATAAGGGAAGAGAATTTGGAGGTCTTTTAGAAAAACACAGATTGGCAATTGCACTCTGCTCTGCTGTAGTTCTTTTAAATTGTTCCTGCCCATTAAAACTTATCCTTTGTGCATAAATGACCAGTTAGAGTCACGGACAGTCACTTACACTGAACCAGACTGACTTCCATTCACCATTTCTAGCCTACTGGATTTGTATCTTTTTATTTTTTGATTGCGTAGAGCTGACACACATTCCATAATTTAAGGTGTACAATATAGTGATTTAGCATATTGAGCTGTGCTCACTGTAAGCATTGCTATTGTCTGTCACTGTATGACCCAACTACTCAGCCATAAAAAAGGAGGCGATCTGACCATTTGCAACAACATGGACTGACATATGGCGTATAATGCTAAGGGAAATAGATCAGATGGAGAAAGACAAACATTAGATGATTTCACTCTTACGTAGAACCTAACAAAACAAAACAGATGACAAAACAAACAGCAGAATCTGCTTTTGCATCTTTATTGCCTCTGCATCCTGATACCCACGTCTAGTCGCCCTGGTGCCTCAAACAGCCTTCTGGCTTAACCATTACACCTCTCTCTTTCCCAATCTCTCTCTCACACACATATATACACAAGTGCAGGTGCACATGCACAGACGCGCACATACACACACACATTTGGTGCTTCCCTTACACAGGCAGTAGGACTAATAAGAGGAAGCGCCCATATCTCAGAGTTCAGTTTCACAGGACCCACAGCAGTCACAATACTTTATCCTTCCTTTTCCAGGAGGGGACAGCAGATTACAGCAGAGAGAAACATATGCTTCACATACATATATATTTCTATATTTACCATGTACATATGTGTGTACATATATATATGCACACACAAATGCATATATGCTACAAAAACAAGTACCAATTGGGTTTTATTCTACAGGGGATTTTTGTGTCTGCCCTTACCATTGACTTCATCTTCATTAATCCTAGTCACCCAGAATGACTCAGTATAGGGACAAATGAATCTGAACAACATTCATGGTGCCCAGCATCAGTGGTGCGCATGTTCATACTGTGGCAAGAAAAGTGCTTCTCTCTCTCTCTCTCTCTTTTTTTTTTTTTTAAACCAAAGCAATTGTTACAGGTCAGCTAAACTGAATGCCATCCTTTCCGATTTATTTGTCAGAGACAACATGCACTGGGTGATTTGGTCCAAGAGACCTTCTCTGAAGACATGAAATATTATTTTCAAATTCCCCAGCATGCTTTGCATGGGCACTGACTAATTTACAGCTAGTGTCCAGCATAACATACAAATACTAGAAAATGTACCAGGAGAAAGAGCAGAGGACATGACCTCAACCCAATTACTGGTTTGTGAACCTGTACACAAATTGAAGCCTGTCATTCCACACAATTGAGATGGAAATCTCAGCTTGAGCAAATGAGAACTTTATGCTTTTACATTACAATTTAAGGATGTGACAGAATTGTTACATGACACATGCATAACAGCACAGACTCTTCAATGGAAAAAGAAGGGAGCAGTTTCAGGAAGAGATCAGAAGCAACAATTGACATGTTATCAAAGTGGGAAGGAACATTTCTCTACCAACGTATAAGTCAGTGGAAAGAATAAAAGAAGGTAATATAATATGTAATCTCTTTTAGAAAGGTTTGTAATGAAGTAGTTAAATATGAAGGAATTTTTTTACTTTTGGGAATTCAGTTCCCTTAAAACACACTGTGGAGCCTTCATTATAAGATTGCATATTTTACCTAAAATCAGCTCAGTCACCTTCACCCACATACCCACTGTCGTCTCTATATTACTATCTCCCCCACAACTCCAACACACACTCTGCTTTTGTTGTTCTTTTGGGCTTTTTTTTTTTTAAACTTTTTCCTTTGTCCTCTCTTTCACCTTCATTCAAGGCTATATGACTTTGCAAACTCCTCTTCTCCTGAAGTTTCTCTCTTATACAAATAACAACTATAATTTATTCAACACTTTCTAGGTGCTCGGTTTTGCCTACGGTGGCCCATTGATGTTTGCAACAACATATGAGGTAGACATTATATCAATTCCCATTTTACAGATGGGGAAATAAAGGTGTAGACGGCATAGAAGGATTAAGTAGTTTGCTTAAAACAATACAGCTACTAAGTTGCAGAACCGAGATTTCAACCCATCCCTATCAAATTCCAAAGCTCTTGGTCTTTACCAGTAGGCTTTAAAGATGATCCTCTTGCTATGGCAACGAATTAAATCAAACCAAGGTACATTACTGAGCACGTATTAGGAGCAAGACACCATTCCAGCCATCAGAGGTGAAAGTACTGCGTGTAAGAAAAAGTCCCTTTTTGTCCGTCAGGTCCTATCAGGAGACAGAAACCAGATCCGTTACTTTAACAGAGAGAGGATCATACACAGAACATACAACAGAGTTAACTAGCTACTGAAGAGCTGAGAAGACATAATGAAAGATATTCACAAGTATCAAATGGAGTAAGTCACAGACTGCAGCCCTAGAACTGAAAGATCAGAGGGAAACGTTCAGAATTTTTAACACTTGTAATTTGGGAGACCCACAGATGGGTCACTCAGACCTCTGAGGAGAGATTGGCCAGTGGATGCTAGTGTCTCAGCTCACAGAAACCTGTGTGGCCCTGGGACCCAGACCCCTGAGAAAGGAAGCCTGGCCTGTTGGTTCTGGGTCTCTGTCAGCAGTTCTTTGAGTTGGAAAACTGCAAATTTAAATCAAGTGCTCCTACCAGAATGAGGTGCCACATTTGAGATGTGTGTCTAGGAGGACAGAAAGCAAACAGGAAGGAAAGCGTTCCTTTTCCCTTTCAGGACTTCTTCCCTCCAGTCACGCTGATGGCAGAGCCTGACAGACAGGTGGAAGAGCAAAGCAGACACATGGCTGAGCAGTCTCTGTGCCAGCAGTAAAACCAGGGCGTCAAACGGTGCGTGTGAAGCTGAGCGACAGTGGCTTATTAATTAGTTCACCCTGCAGCTTACAGTCTAGTAGAATGACTTATGCAAACGATATACAAGGTATCACTGAACTGGCGGGACACATTAATAAAACAAAATAAAACAAAACCAAAACCCAGGAAGGTAGGAATCTCATCCCATGAACTCCAGTGTATAGGAAATATCAAATGTATTCTCTTTAATTACACTTAAATCCAATTCTGGGTTCCACCGCAGTCATTACGGCAGTTCCTCCTCTCCCTACGGCTTTGCAGACATCATTTGCTGTGCTATTGCATCCAGGAGGTTTGCGTTCATTTCTCCTGAGAAGCCCGGTTTCCCCTCCTCCCTCTGAGACACAAGCATCATGCCTTCAAAGAACTTTGGCCATTACAAAAGACAGAATGGACCACTGACTTTAGGCAGCTTCTGATCTGAGCTCTACGAAACACTCTGAGGAATAAAAATGTGAAGGGGTGGTCTACCTGCTTAGAAAAAAAAATTGGGAAAAGCAAATAAAAATTAATACTTTAATACACTCGCCTGTCACACAGACACAATGTCTATGGTTTCAGAACAATTTACTCCTATTCACAAAAACAGAGCATGAAATGGCAAATCTGCCTGTTTTGTAGCACGTCCCACTCTGTACCTACTGTGAGCAGTCCTGAACATATCAGGCCCTGAGGGATAGGCCCTGAATCTAGAATATTGCTCTCCTGTTGTGCCATGGGGGGGAAAAAAAAGTCGTATGAGAAACTTCCTTCGTGGTTGTACCTGCTCATCTGTAAATATTTCTGAGAAAAGAAAAACTCTTCTCTATCGTTTTAATCATCATTACTATTTTCAGGATGTATAAATCACTAGTTTCACTAGGGGCTAAACATTCTCAAACCATAGTATTACTGGTGTTCATGACAATATTTCCAATTCCCTGCTGTTTTCCCCAAAGCAGAGCAGAGGCGGCCTGAAACTCAACTTAATTTCCCGTGCCAGTTTCAAGGTCCTCGGAGATAATGAATGTGTTATTTGCCAGCATGATTTGCACTCTTGAGATCCCGGGTACATTGTAGAGTTTGGGTCGGCATTAAGAGCATTGTCTTGAGAGCCACTCTAGGAAGAATCTTGAGAAAGGAGGCCTTATGATCAGCAAAACAGGGCCAGTGACACCTATGAATGGCAGGTGGGAAGACTTCTAGTGCTTGGCATGAACACTGAGAAGTCTCTTTCTGAGGAACTTCCTGTGGCTCTGCATCTCTGACTCGGCCATCTCAAGTGTTAAGTGAGATGTGAAAGTGTTCACACTGTGGGTTTGGTCCCCACCACAGATGACTTGCTGCTGTACCCCAAGGATAACCGGGAATAACAATAACAATAATAATAGTAATAATAATAAAGAATATTGCTGCTATCCCACCTCAGGGCTGGGAAATGGGACCACATCGCATTACCAGAAACAAAACCACAGTCTGGACACTTTGGGCCTCTTTTAGTACACAGCAAACAAGGTCAAGGTCATAATCCAAAGAGGTGGTTCTTTCTACCTAAGTTTGCATATTTTGAAAACTTCTCCCCAAAACATCATGAGAACATCCAGTAAGAAAAAGGAGGGTACATATCCATCTCTGCCCACTTTGTCACTCACTAGATTCTCAAACCATTTTATCTATCACATACATTACTTCAAGGGATACACACACACACACACACACAAATGGGTTCCCATAAAAAGAGAAAGCCATGAAAATGATCTTTTTCATTTTATCCTGACATAACAGAAAATGTAATCATTCGAAGTACCAGCCTAGTGCCTCAGTATACATGTGTAGTCCAAAAGAAAATTAATAATGCTGCAAGACTTTTCAAACAATTATGTACAATGAAATTTTACTTTATGTTCTTGATAACGAGCAAATGCATCGTGATCTGCTGATCCCCTGAATCTTCTTTTCGTATTCTTTTTTATCCCCTAATAGAACAGTGCACCTTGTAATAAGGTTTTTTCCCTCCTCGCATCCCTCAGTGGCACCCAGGAAAAACAGTAAATTAAAGTTTGTGCCCATGAATTACTAAGATCTTTCCAACTTCTCTGAGGCAAAGAGATTTATGTGATGAAACCAATAGCTTTTTGCAACCTGTCTTACAGTGTGCATTGTCTGCACAATAAGATATGTCTTCCTTTCTTCCTCTACATTAGCTAGCCTCTAAAGGTCACAAAAGCTAACTCCAAGTATAATGGGATCCAGTAACATCTCTATTGCCAAGAGACTACTAGCCGACTCTAATGTAATGCATTTGTTAATGCAGAGTTGCATTTCTCTTAGCATTTATTATGCCCTTGTGCATAGACTCACAGTTTATGTTTTCTCTGAAGAACAACCTATTCTGAACTAAAAGAAAATGAAGGTGTTAATGATGATGATGATCATCATCATCAAACTGGGTTTGACTTGGCTGCTGTTTTAGCATGGGCAGGAAATTACAGGAAAAAAAAATTACCCAATAGATGACTTTGTTTTTAATCCTAAGAGCCAAACCTTCTGTGTAGATAAAAAATATTTATTCCCATGGAAGTGGATATTACCTTACGTAAAACTCTAAATTGAAATCCCAATAGGGCTATTAGTCTAGGTCCTCATTAACCTGTAGGAACCCAAAAGTCCCCAGAACTGAACAACTGTTGTCATCATCCCACTGGTACTAGGAGTAACAGAACAGTGTCGGAGTCCTCTCCCAAAGCATTAAGAAAAAAAGGGGGCGGGGAGCTATCTTTCTTGATATTGCTATTTCCCCTCCATCCTGAAACCAGTAATCTGGTCTTGTTCTCTGTGCAACCCAACCTCTTGAGAGGACCGAACCTTGTTGGCTGAGTTCTCTTAAGACTAAAATTAATAGGGGGCGCCTGGGTGGCTCAGTGGGTTAAAGCCTCTGCCTTCAGCTCAGGTCATGATCCCAGGGTCCTGGGATCGAGCCCCGCATCGGGCTCTCTGCTCAGCAGGGAGCCTGCTTCCTCCTCTCTCTCTGCCTGCCTCTCTGCCTACTTGTGATCTCTGTCTGTCAAATAAATAAATAAAATTTAAAAAAAAAAAAAAAAAAAAAGACTAAAATTAATAGTAATCACCTTTGTACAGTACGATATCTGAAATCCCATAATGGCATAATGCAAATGGAAAACCTTCTTCTTTCTGTTCTTCATAAGACCAAAGACCAAATAAAAAGTAAAAACAGTCCCTTTCCCTTTTCAATGGGGACTCTTTCATAGTAAAATGGAAAGATTTCGGCCTCCCTTTGCTGCGGCAGCTCCCACGCCTACCTAATTTAATGACACTGTAAAGCTCTAGTAGTTGCACTCCTCAGATAACACATTAAAGTGTAGCTCTGGGTGAGAAACAACCTGACATCAAAGCCTCTCAAGAAAAACACATTCATTAGACATGAAAACAGCAAGAGAGGCGAGCTCAAGTTTGCCCTCGAAAGGAACGTGAAGTGTCAAGATTTTGAGGTCACACTAAATCCTAGAAAGCCACGAAAGACTTTCTCTATTTGATAATGATGCTTTGGTGTGAAAAAGCTGAGTGCTTATAAAATTATGTCACATTTAACCCGAATCACAGGCTATGGTCTTCACTGAACACCTGTGCTTAAGTCCCAACCCATCATGTCCCCTGAGGAGAAATGAAAATTGCAACATCTGCTAATGATGTGACTTTCAAGCCTGCCACGAAAGAAAGAGATAATGCGATAAACTTTCCTCTGTGGAGGAAAAGAAGCCATTTAAATCATTCCAAGCTTCTGAAGGATATGTGAGATAAGACACAGACTGAGATGAATGAATTCACTGTTTCCTCAATTCGGTATAGAGGGGGCAGGTGGACTCAGAGCCAAGGACTTACTTTTCATTCCCATGTATATTTCTGGCTCATTAAAACATCCAAGAGCAACCAACTCATTGTAGTCTTGGTTTTCCATTTATTAAATTCTAAAATGCATGATGATGTGGTAGTTTCTAAGTCACTCAGTCCTTCCAATAGGCCCATGGAACCCTATTCTGACCATAATAAGCCTCTAAATAGTACACAGAAAATTTAAATATGAAACTAAGCTGGAACTACAGTTCATAGGTCTCCCTTCCTTGTATGGTTCAGGTTAGGGTTGCCACAGAGGAATCTGCATGAGATCGGGAAGTAGGGGGTGGTGGTAGGTATGAAGCTCAGAAGAAGTCTCTAAAATTCATGCACTCTACTGATAATTTGATGGCCTAACTTGTTGCATTAGGCAGCGGCAACCTGGGGCGGCAACTCTCCCATCAAATTTCTCATTTTTTCTAGACACACATGCAACTCTGCAGCAAGGCGCCCAGACCCTTCTGCAGATCTTCTCCATCATCCAGGTTAGATGCGGGGTGACACTGATGTGTCAGTTTGTCCTTGTGGACTACATTCATCCTAGCTAGCTCCAGTACATCCCTGCTTTTCATCCAGCCTGTTCTTTCCCACTGCCTGTCCTGGGGGCCTAGAATGATTACAGCCTATTCCTGTTGCAGAAACAAGAGCTTGCCTTAGTGCTCTGGTTGAAATATTTTTGTCCCCCACTAAATTCACAAGTTGAAATCCTAGTCCCTGAAGCTTATATTATGAGGAGGTGAGGTGTTTGGGAGGTGATTAGGCCATGAAGGCTCTCATTAGGCCATTCAGGGCCATTAGAGAAGAAATCCAGAGGTAATCATCACCATGAAGGAACTGTGAGAAGACAACAGCTATGAACCAAGAAGAGGGCCCTCCTCAGAACACAACCATGTAGGTTTCTTGATCTTGGACGTCCCAACCTCCAGAACTATGAGAAATAAATGCTTTTTGTAAGCAATCCAGTCTGTTGTATTTCATTACAGAAGTCTAAACAGATTGAGACCCTTATTTTCTTTTTTGTTTGTTTGTTTGTCTTTCCTTCACCCTAGTTAGTGAATTCTCTGATCCCCCAACCATCCCTTCTAGACCTAACTTCTGGCTTCTCTCATAATATTACAATGCCTAATCTCTGGAATAAATCACTCATTTCAGGTCTTTCGTTCCCCAACCAAACTCATAATTTTTGAGTCAGAAACTTGGGCAGAGCTCCAGTGGGTGATTCTTCCAACTACAAGTGTTGACTGGGTCACTAGATGGTATCCAGCTGGTAGTTGAACTACCCTGGAGGGTCCCCAAAAGTCTCAGTCACATAAATGGCACCTTGATAGGAGTATCTGGACCTGACCATACTCGCCCCTCTACATCTCCATGGGGTCTCTTCCACAGGCTATCTGAACTTCCTACAAGGAACCTCAAGGCTCCAAGGGAGCAGGAAGTTGTCAGGCCTCATAAAGGCTAGCCTGAAGCAGGCATAACATCCCTTCCATGGCATTTCACTGGTTAAAGCAAACTTAGTGAAGGAACAAGAAACAGACCAATGTCTTGATGGAAGGGATGCTGAAGTATTTTCGGTCATCTTAAATCTACTACCAAACCAACTGGCCTTGTTTGTGTTAAAGCCAGATCAGTTAGAATTATGCCCTATCCTCCTAATTCCTCCTCTCCCCTTTTGCTGCCTTTTCCCACATTTATTTATTTATCTACGCATTTAGTTATTTTATGTGATCCTTAAATTGCCAAATCCTTTCATGTGGCCATCTTCCCAGATAAGATTATAAACTCTTTGAGAACAGATAGGTATCCCCCATACCTATCTGCTATCTCCAGTGTCCCCAAGTCTGTGGCCTCTGGGAAGCTCACAGATACAGGAAACCCAGTCTATGAGAGGGAGACCTGGGGATCAAACATGGTAGAGTCCTAGTGGAACTGGAAGCAAAGTGTAATGTTTGACGCAGTAAACATCCCATCATGGTAACTAACTAACACAGAGCCAGTCAATGGCACCCTCTCACACACCAGTCTAAAGCTCCTTTTAGACAAACTCTGAGTGTGGAAATAGCAGTTTTCTTACTCTCCTAAAAAACTTTTCATAATTAAAAAAAAAAACACTTTATATAATTTTAAATTAATATTCACCATAAGCCAGAGTTTAAAAGCAATGGGTAAGAAACGTCTTTAAAACAACAACAACAAAAAACTTTGGATTTTGAAATCATTTGAATCTCACACAGAAGTTGGAAAAGTAGTACAAAGAGTTCTTATGTACCCTTGACCCAGCATCCTCAAATAATAGCATCTTCCATAGCTATAGTACAATGATCAAAACTAGAACATGGTTTCTGACATCATTCTACTGTACTAATAAACTACAGACACTTCAGATTTCACAAGTGTTTATATATTTATTTTTATGACAGAGATTGTGAAATGTCACCACATGTACAGATTCATGTAACTACGAACACAATCAGGATGCAGGACTGTTTCATGATCCCCCCAAAATATCCACCTGCCACACTTTAATTGTCGGACACTCCACCACCCCATCACAGACAACACAATATACAAGTAGTGCACTGGGAAAAGGATAATAGCCACACACAGTTCCACTGAGAACAGAGACGAGTAAGAAAATGCCAGACATCAATCCCTAACAATGAAGTAGCTCTATAGGGAAAAACTTCTGAGGTCCCCACACCTGGGCAGTAGAACCACTTTTTTAATTAGACCCTGATTCTGCTTTCTGGGAAATTCACAGTTGGATGCCAACAGGCAGCAGACTCTGACAGAGACTGGCACCAGGAGGTTACCAGAAAATGCTCTTGGGAGTAACTCCTGTGGAGAAAAGCCAATAAGCAGAATTGAAAAGAAAGGTAGCTCTCCATCCACAGTCTCACTGGAAGCTTCAGCCATCCCATGGCGGGGGGGGGGGGGGGGTTCTAATGATGGGCTGTCTCTTCAACACTATCCTGAGATGCGTTGAGAACACTGGCCTTTTATTCTCACTCTGAATGGCCCCTAGGTCTAGAGGCTGCCATGTCTTTGGAGAAGGCAGCAGAGGGTTGTTGCCTATCAGCACTCCCAATATTGGGGTTAAGAAGTTTTTAATCTTGAATGGAGGTACAAATGGAGCATCCCAGCATCTCTCCCACATCCATCCCACCCCAAGAGAGGAACGGTATTTACAGATCCCAGGTTGCTGGACCATGAGGACTCCAGAAACCTTACAGAGAGTACAGGGCACTCTCCGGATATGCTGGGCTTTGAGCCAGATGGAGTAATACTTAGGAAGAGGAAAGTAGTCTATATGTGGGAATAAGAGTGTGAAAGTTAGCTGGAGATTACTGGGGTGGACTTTGGCAGAGACAGGTATCCCCCCAGCAGAACTGCGTGTCTCTACCTCAGGAATGCAGAGTTTCTAGAACTGGCTTTCCTGGCACAGACTTCACTTCCCATATCCCCTACTACCACAGTTATGGTGGCTTTGTATTTATTTCCATTCATTGAAATAAAAGCAAAAACGATGCATACTCTATACAACCCAGGCCTTTCAAAACCTCCCAGTACTGCTTCTCCAAGCCCTTTCGGCCTGGGTGCAATGAAACCATGTGTTGAAGGTAACAAAACTTCAGGCAGCCTGGGTCCCAGGTAATGGCATGAGGGAGAGCCTTCCTCCATCCTGTTTCCCTGCCAAGCATTGTTTTATGAACAGCCCTCACGCGGCTTTGATGTTTTTGTCATGGTGGCTAGCTCTACGTAATCTAATACAACACACACACACACACACACAAATAGTTTAAAACACAATTTTTTTATTAAAGCTTTTATTTATTTATTTGACAGACAGAGATCACAAGTAGGCAGAGAGGCAGGCCGAGAGAGAGGAGGAAGTAGCCTCCCTGCCGAGCAGAGAGCCCGATGCGGGGCTCGATCCCAGGACCCTGGGATCATGACCTGAGCCAAAGGCAAAGGCTTTAACCCACTGAGCCAGCCAGGCACCCCCAAAAACACAATTTTTAAAAGACATTATTCACAGCAGTCACAGTGACAAAGATTTTAGGCAGAAATCTAACAAATTTGCAAGACCTTAATGGGGAAATTATTAACGTTTGTTGAAAGACACTGAAGAAAAGTGAGAGTGATACAGGCACACAGAAGACAGAATGGTCACATCCACAAAGAGGAAGATATAATGTAAAGATGTCACTTTTCTTAAAATGAGCCTCAAGATTAAGTACCAGTCCTATCAGTAGTCAATGAGGTATTTCATGAAACTTGACAAGCTTCTTTTAAATGGATACAAAATAAAAATTGTCCAAAAGAACCGAGACACTCCTGAATAAGAAAAGATAGGACAACTCTCCTTTCTAGATAATATTATTTTTAATTCTTAGGATTATGGTAATGTGGCATAAGTGCAGAGACAGATGAAGAACAATGGGCAGGAACAGAGACCCCTGCAACAGACCCATGTGTCTGCTCAAACATGACCTATGACGGAGGAGGGGAAAGACTAGACCACCAAATAAATGGGGCCAGGGAAGAAATTAGTCATCTAAAATTAGCTTGGACTTGAAGAGGAAAAGCAAAGCTTTGAAAACTTTTAGAAGAACTATACAACAGTATCTTTATAAACTAAGGGTGGAAAAAAATTTCTTAAAGCACAGGACCCTGGTGATGGGTATTAAGGAGGGCACGGATTGCATGGAGCATTGGGTGTTATATGCAAACAATGAATCATAGAACACTACATCAAAAACTAATGATGTACTGTATAGTGACTAACAGAATACAATTTTTAAAAGGCACATGACCCATAAAAATAAATGACTGGATATGTTAAAATTATGAATTTGTGGTTATCAATATACCACCAAGAAAGTGAAAATAGAAGCTTCAAAACTCTGTAAAAATAAAGAGAAAGACAATCTGATAAGAAGTGGCCAAAGCGTATGAGTGAATGTATTTCAACGGGAATGTACGTACACTGCAGGGAGAAGCAGTAATTAATAAAAATAATACAAGGGATGCTTTGATATTGCCTTATAAAATTTAATTTTGGCTTCAGGCCCATGAAAACCAGGAAAGCCATGTCATAATGCTCACGGTTCTAACAGATAAGTGTTTTTAAGAGTGGAAAAGTGGAAAAAATCGACATGTGTGTAGGCAGAAGGTAGATAAATTGTGATGCACTTATGCAGCGGCATGCTCCTCAGGAGTGAAAATAAGCGTGTTATGGCACTGGGTCTCACTATGAATGGATCTCAGACAAGAGGCCGAGTTTTAAAAAAAAAAGTAAGATGTAGAAGAATTCATAAATATCATAATTTACATAAATTTTAAAACACGATATTTAGGTAGATACACTTTTTTTTTTTAGAGACACATTTAAATACATTACAACTGTAACAAAAGGCGAGGCAGTGCTAACCGTGAAAGCCGGAAGAGCAGTGAGCCCATAAGGCATTCGCTGCATCATGAAGACAGGACCCTTTGAACTCACTTTGGGAGATCCAGGGTGAAAACTGTAGAGGGTAACTCCCAAGGTGAGTTTTGAAGAAATGGGATGTGCGAATGAGGGATGGAGGGAGGAGGAAGGAAGGAAATAAGAGAAACAGCATGAGAGGGATGAGGGAGAATCTGAGACAGTGCTGAGAATGACGCTGGACTGTGGTGACTGTGTGCTGGTTAGGGCTTAACGCCTGCATGCGCACACACAGATGCAGACATAGGACACATGTATACATACGTAGTTTACTGCAGTCTCTGGGGGGGAAGTGTGCACACACATACCATATGTATATACAGGCATATATGCGTAGATATGTAGGTTTATTGTGGTCTCTAGGGGGAAAATGTGCACACACACACACATATCCCATATGTATATACAAACATATCATATATGCATACATGAGTTTATTGTGGTCTCTGGAGAGAAATGCGCGCACACACACACACACACACACCCCATATGAATATATAGACATACAGCAATACATACATATATATTTAAGTTTGTTTTGTTTTGTTTTGTTTTTTAAAGATTTTATTTATTTATTTGTCAGAGAGAGAGGAGCGAGAGTGAGCACAGGCAGACAGAGCGGCAAGCAGAGGCAGAGGGAGAAGCAGGCTCCCTGCCAAGCAAGGAACCCGATCTGGGACTCGATCCCAGGACGCTGGGATCATGACCTGAGCTGAAGGCAGCTGCTTAACCAACTGAGCCACCCAGGTGTCCCTATATTTAAGTTTTTTGTGAATTTTTTTTGATATGAACAATGTGGAGCCCACAATTTGCAAGTAATAATATAACAAAATACTCCTTATTGTAAACTCCATATAGCCAACAGACACTCAAAAAATGTTTCACTGAGTTTTGCTAAACTGTTTTATCCTCGGTCAACCTACAGTTTCAAGTTAACCATGATTTGACGGTTGGAGTCACATCCCAGTCTAGTAACTTTACCTAATAAACTTACCGTGATTAAATTGGATGAGTGGCATACTTTTAAAACTATTTCACACCCTTATACAAGTTTGACTCATGAACCAAACCTCTTCTGGCTTCAGTACGACCATGTTTTTTTTTTTAAGAATTTATTTATTTATTTGACAGAGAGAGACCACAAGTAGACAGAGAGGCAGGCAGAGAGAGAGAGGAGGAAGCAGGCTCCCTGCTGAGCAGAGAGCCCGATGTGGGGCTCGATCCCTGGACTCTGAGATCACAACCTGAGCCAAAGGCAGATGTTCAACCCACTGAGCCACCGAGGTGCCCTGAGACCTTCAGTCTTTCATCAGTGAAGCAAACAACCACTTTGCTCAAGTGGGTAATAATGTATAATACCAAAAGACTATTTCCTCAAGTTGAATGCTATCCACTACGTAAAGACTAGAGGATCACCATACTTTTAAATTCAATCTGAATTACTAATATTTTTGCAATCACTTCCTTAAGTCCAGACAATGAACAAAACAGTAAGTCAACCCCTGACCTGCATCATTTGCCTATTGCTAACATGACTTATTCCCACCTTGGCTGATGGCAGGCTACCAGCATAAAGTCAAGGAATAGGACTTTGGGGTGAGATGGACAGTGTTTCCTCACCACAGATACATTAGACATAACCTCAAGAGGAAAGGAAAAAAAAGCAGTAAGGTGGGGCGCCTGGGTGGCTCAGTGGGTTAAGCCTCTGCCTTCGGCTCAGGTCATGATCTGGGGATCATGCCCTTCATCTGTCTCTCTGCTCTGTGGGGAGCCTGCTTCCCTTTATCTCTCTCTGCCTGCCTCTCTGCTTGCTTGTCAAAATCTCTGTTGGTCAAATAAATAAATAAGATCTTTAAAAAAAAAAAAGAAAGAAAGAAAGAAAAGAAAAAAGCAGTAAGTAAAAAAAGGTGATGAGTTTTCAGTATTTATATTTAATTCTAAAATACTGAGTTTTTAATTAGTTTTAAGTATTTTTAAATAGTAGGTTTATAAAATTTGTTTTTAAATAATGGCCATGTTTAATAACTGGCTTTCACAATTCCTGAAAATTTGGCAACTGGCTATTTGCACTGGAATTAGTCCTCTCCAACCCACCATGTAGAGGATGGGCTGACTGAGTCAATGGGCTGGTGCAGGAGAAGCTGCTAACATGTTTGCTAGGGCCGACCTGGGACACCATGGTCCTGCAGCTTTCCTGCTGGGATGTGGCCTTGCACACGGAGTCTGGCGAATGGAATATGAGGGCTGGTGACTGCATCGTGTCCAGGTCTGGCTGATGACAGTCTCCCCACCCACCTCTCTCCCGGAGGAGGAGATTTTATCTCCCTTCCTCCGTGTGCCCACTGAAGGGAAAAGAATCCGCAGTCTCAGAAAACAGAGGCAAAAGAAGAAATCTAGGGGCGCCTGGGTGGCTCAGTGGGTTGGGGCCTCTGTCTTCGGCTCAGGTCATGGTCCCAGGGTCCTGGGATCGAGCCCCGCATCGGGCTGTCCGCTCCGCGGATAGCCTGCTTCCTCCTCTCTCTCTTTCTGCCTGCCTCTCTGCCTACTTGTGATCTCAGTCTGTCAAATAAATAAATAAATAAAATCTTTAAAAAAAAAAAAAGAAGAAGAAGAAGAAGAAGAAGAAGAAGAAGAAGAAATCTGGCTCCTTAAAGTTGTGTCCAGCAGAATTCCCTCCCACCTGACCCCTCCACCCACCCACCCATTCACATGCTGACCGGCAGAAGACTGAGATGAGCAAGAAAAGAATTTCACTTTGGTAAATGCCTGAGATTTCAGAACTTCTCTGTCTGTCCTAACAATGAGTGGTTTTGGTTTTGGTTTTGTTTTACTTCAACAAATATAAAATCAATGCAGGGGTTTCTTTGGTTTGTTCTGCTTTGCAGTGAGAGTCTCGGCTGTGTTCTGTGCTCACCTTCATTGCTTCCGTAGCTAATCTTCAAGCGTAAACTCCAATTTGGAGACTATTGACGATCTGGACCAGAGAAATGGATCTCTGTGAATAGGCCTCCACAGGCTGGGAATCATACTGAAAAACAAAAATCTACCTGCACTTTGACTTTTTTTTTTTTTTTTTTTTTTTGGGAGAAGCAGCTTCCAAGCCTGGGGGTCTGAAACTCCTTAGGCCCTCCGAGGGAAGCAGGTGGGAAAATCTTAAATGCCCCAGGAAGGAAAGTGTGTCCTCCAACAATAATAAATCAAACTTTTATCCTGGAACAGCAATACTAAAGAAAGTGGCAAATAAGACCAGAATAAAGACATTAATTTTTAGAAAATCAGACCTCCACAAAAAAATATCGACCAGTCTCCCAGGGGAAAGCCATCCCTGCAGGACAACTGGTAGGCACTGGACCAAGTTCAAATACTTCTCCTTCCTCCCTCCGTGCTGCAAGTATGCCGCTCAGCCATCTGACCTTTGAGTTAACGTGAGCAACATTATTCCTCTCTGCTTGGGGTGTCCTTATTTCTTGTTTCGTTTTTTCCTTTCATTGGGAATGCTTCCACATACCTTTAACAATATTATCTTTCGCAGCCTGCGGTCTCTCCCCCTTTTTTTTTTTTTTAATCTTTTAGTGGGATCTTTTCAAATGGTTCATGGCTTGAGTTCTTTCTCTGTTTGCTGACCCTCTGCTACGTGGAAAGATAGGCATATCTCTCCTGAGCTTCACCTTGTTAGCAAGCCCTAAACACAAACACACAGATGTGTCACTCTTTTATCTTCACCTATGGTGCTAGACCCTCCAGTCACAAAACTTTTCTTTTTTTCCTTTTTCTCAGAGAGCATAAGAGATAGGGTTCTTAAAAGTAACCTGAAATTGAAATTAGCTCAAAGATTATTTTATGATATATTTCGATCCAAATTAATTGAGAGATATGAAATTTTTAAAGTGCTTCTCTCATAGATAAGGCTCCTTTTAGAGATGCACCAAATGCTAGCTAAATGCCCTGCCTTAAATAAATTACTCAGCAAAAATTGCAATAACTACCCAATCAAGTCCAGGAGAGTGTCTAGTCAAAACTTGCCTTTGGGTTTCCTATTTTCAACATTTTTCTGTCATCAGTGCTCTGTATCTGTGCTTTTTCACCTGTATTCCTGAGGTACAATAGAAATCAAAAGCCCATTATTTGGGGCACCTGGGTGGCTCAGTGGGTTAAGTCTCTGCCTTTGGCTCAGGTCATGATCTCAGGGTCCTGGGATCGTGCCCCACATCGGGCTTTCTGTTCGGTGGGGAGCCTGCTTCCTCCTCTCTCTCTCTCTGCCTGCCTCTCTGCCTACTTGTGATCTCTAATAAATAAATAAATAAAATCTTAAAAAAAAAAGCCCATTATTCAATATCATAGAAAAATAAAGAAATTCTAGTATGTAACACCCAGCTGCTACTATTTTTGCACCCTATCTTCTATGAAGTTTAAGGAAGAGAAACTATGACAATGATCGATTATCGATGCCATCCCTTATCCATTTATCATTCTTCTGATAATTGTACCTCAGCTCCCCCCCTGAGGCATTGCTGCCCGCCCCCTTGTTAGCTCCTATGCTCAGGAAAGGTTTGGCTGCACACGGAAGAGTGAAGTAGGTGACTCAGGTCACATCCAGAGTATTTCCCTAGGTGAGGGAGTACAAAGAAGGGCAAGTAACCTCAGAGATGGTGAGAAATAAGGTAACTATTTCTGGAACTTGTACTAGCTTCTATATAGCGATTTCTTTTTCTTTGGTCTCTCACACTCAGGCTCCCTAGGATCACCATCTCCCATATATGCCATACAAATGGACTATGTTCTTGTCTTAGTTTTACATTCAGGAGCATGGGGGAGGGCGGGGACCAAGTTAACACACACGACAGTCCATCGTCCTCGAAACAGCCAAAACTAGACTGTGAACACTAATTCAAACCAATTCACCCCTGGCTGGGAAACGTTCCAATGGCTTCTTGTGAGGGTTTATAGGAATCTATAAAGTGTGATCCTGCCAACTTCTGACCTTATCTTCTTCCAAATCTCCTCATTTACAGTTCTAGCCACACCAGCCTTCTGTTTATCCTTAAAATATGTCAGCTCATTTCGGTCTCAGGACTTTCACGCCTGTTGTTTATTCTTCTTTGAACCATCTTTCTTAGGATATTTCCATGGCTGTTTCTCAGTTAGGCCTTAAAAAAAAAACCTTCTGAAAAGTTCTTACCCTGTCTAAAGTACTCACCTTATCACCAACTCTCTATCCTAGTTCTTCATGACATTTGTAAATACCTATCTTTGTTCTACCAAGATCTTCTCTTTCCCTCTGGACTACCAGCTGAAAATAAAGTGGAGAAGTTTGTAGTATTTTATGGAGTAAGGAGATAACCTGGAGGAGAATCAATGGGAAAGCAGAGAACTGGAGAAACCATATCCTGATGGTGTTGATTCTTGGTTTAAACAGAATCCCAAACTACCCTAGCCTTTTTCTTCTCAATTAAACTATATATTAAAATCTTTCTTAAGTCTGTGTGAGCTGGGATTCCTGCCATCTGAGTTTAATATATTGTGAACTCTATCTTACTAATAAGATTTATTATTAGTTCCTTACTGAGTAAGGAACTATTAGTTCCTTACTTTCCTTACTAATAAGGAAAAATTAGTAGGGACATCATTTAAAGGCAAAAAAAAAAAAAAAGCAGCCACAGGCTTCTCGTTAAAAAAATTGTTTTAAGTGTATTTAAAAAAACATACTAGAGTAAAGAATAGTAAAGCTAACAAAACTAACAAAACTTGAAAATATTTAAGTCAAGCAAAACTTTCATTCAGTATTTTGACCTAAATTACAAAGAATGATGTGCAGTGCTCTTCTCTGGAGGTACTTTACAAGAATGTCTCATCTCCTTGAGGTGACTGCATTGGTATCCAATCTTATAGCAGAGGGAGAACTCAATGACCTCAAGCTTTTTTTTGATCCTGTGAGGTAGATAGGAAGGTAGATACAAAATGTTTGTTCTAGCTGTGAAAGTTGTCTATAAAAAAGTGGACATGTTTAAGGAAAACACAATGTAATTACCAAGAGACACTGGACTAAGAAAGAACATGTGCTAGAAGCATGAAATTAAAAAAAAAAAAAAAAAAGTAAGAAAGCAGCAGTCTCTTATTAGGGAGGACACATGCCATGAGATTGTGACTAGTCCAAGATGCCTGCAAAATATGGCTGGAGGGTCTCAGCATCACTTACGTGTGTTTTGAGAGTCCTATTCTGCTGTAAATGATATCAAAAGTCCTAACATTTTATATCTGGTACCAAATTCCATTTAAAGAACATGCACCATGCCCATTTCAACAACGTACTTAATAATAGTAATAATAATAATAATAATAATAAAATAGACATTTTGGAGTAGTTTCTATATGTCAGGTACTGTTTCTAAATACTGAACATGTAGCATGTCTTCTAATCCACTAATCCAATGAAGTAGGTTTTATTAATTACTCTGTTTTATAAATGAAGTCACGTGAGCTGAAAGGGCATTTATTCTTTTGATGGGCAAAATGTCAAAGTCTCAAGAAAGGATAACCAAGACAAGATGCATAAGTGACAAAACACAAAGCCAAGTGAAGAATTTAAGAGCCAGCAAATATGGTCCTCACCCAAATTTAGATCTGATCAGATCATCTGATCAGCTAGCTATTGTGAATTATTTTCTTAGAGTTTAATACTATGAGCAAACCACATAAAATCTGAAACTCTGTAATTTTTCAAAGAACTGGAATGGGGTAATTTATATTCAGCATAAGGCAAAAACTCTCAATGTCAGAGAAGAGGCTGATGAAGCTGAGCTACTTAAGGAGATCAAATGGCAAAGAATTCAATAAGGCCAGATTGTGTATGACAGAGGAAATGATAATGTGCCAGTTTGGAAATAAAAATAGGGAAGTCCAAAGAACTTAATGCATGCAAGAATTTTTTTTTTTCTCCCTGTGAAAGAAGTCAATTTGAAAAGCTTCAGGGAAAATAAAAGTTCTGTGTTGAGATGGTTTTAGATGCACGAAGAGCTTAAAACACTTTCAACTTGACATGACTTGGCTTCAGGGTCTAGTGGTTTCATTATGAAGTGCAGATGATGTAACATACAAGCATGACTCTTACCATGAACCAAGAAGAGACCTAAAATGGTAAGGAAAACAGTTTGATTGCAAACATGAGTGCGAGGCTTGCTAGCTTCCTCTATTGTAAAGGGATAGACTTTTTACATCTCCTCATGTCATGGCATCTTTTATACCAACTGAATAATTCTTCAGTGACAAATATATACTCAGGGACAAATCTATACTCAGGGATCTATACTCAGGACCCAGCAACAATGAAGAGGGACATCCCCCTCCCCCACAACACACACACACACCACTCCAGGGTTGTACACCAGTAAGGATCTGGCTGGAACCATGACTTGGGAAGCTCATGCTGTCCACTTCTCTCAGCTCATTGCCTGGGTAGTCTTCTGCTTGGCCCAGTACCAACCAAGGGGTAGTAGGAAGTAAGGTTTAATAGAAATTTTAATTTCCAAGGGACGTTTTCAAAATAAAACAGTAAATAACTGTCTTTCTAGTGGTTGGCTGCAACATCACTCTGGTAAAAAGGGTGAGAGACCTCTTGAGATATTTCCTTACTTTGTTACCAGGATTCCAAGCAATTCGAATTTCTAGAACACATCTGCACTGAGTCATTCCCTCATTGTCCTAAGGTTCTGGGAGCAAAGGTAGGATTCTTTCCTTCTTTTAGACATGGGCATTGAGGTCTGCAGAAACTAGGAGAGCTTATAAATGTCTCAACTGAAAAAAAAAACAGATAACTTGAGGTGGAGACTGCTGTAATCTTGAAATCCCCAGCTCCCAGGTTGGGGGTCCCAGGGACCTAGGACCAATCATTTTCTACTACTACTTTTTAATTCCTCATTTCTCATGCTTTCAGTGTATTGTGATGAACAGTAATCCGCATCTATGAAATACCATCTAATAAGTACAGTAAATCCATTTGAAATCATGTGGCATGATTGTGATCTGTCTGCCTCCTTTCCTTGCTGGCTTCTGCTAACACACCTGGCCAAACTCAGAAGGGGCAGCTGGAGTCCCTCTTTGAGTCTTTTTTAAACATCAGTCAGAAGCTGAAACTCAAAGCAATGTGACCCCAGCACAACCTGAAACCTAAAAGTTTCCCAAGGCTCTTCTGTGAATTAAATGGCCAAGTTTCAAAAACATGCACATAGCATTTGAATGAGGTTCAGGGTAGCGGTCAGATAAAGGAATGGAACAAAAGAAGGATGAACTTGAACTCAGCCAAAGAGCGGCCATTCTGACAACACAAGCAGACAGACAGTGGCACCCAAGGCCACGCAGAGCTTCCCAGGCCTGGGACAGAGCTGGGGGCCCTGAGACTCTGGCAACACCGTGACTAATTAGAGAGGCCAGGATACCAAGATCAAAGCTGGATCTGGTCTCCTAGACCTGACTGGGACATTTTCATAGCTGCCACCTCTTGTGGGGACACCTTGAAACTTTCTGGGTCAACGAAAAGCTGATCTCTTTCAGCAGGGCAGTGATGCTTCTGGGGAGGACTCATGTGACTCTTTCTCTTGAAATGTGCCCTGGGAGTAGAATAGAATTTCTGTCCCACCTTCCATTCCTTTCAATTAGCCCAGACCAACTTCTATCAGGCTCCATAATGATCAAACCACTCTTTGGGTCCCTAAGAGTCTGTTACGCATTCAAGACAGCACAAGGGGCTGCTACTAAAAATATGGGACACTATCCTGTCACAATCTTCTTTTGGAAATGAGATTTACAGACCTGAAACAATGCTGTAACAACTACAAAACTGTCCTGAAAACCAGCTTAGTCTTAATTATATTCTACATTAAGCAGAGTTCGTCTCAGACCCACTCTCAGAATATAAAATCCTAGAGTGCAAGCCCATGTGGTCTGCATCCCCTATAGCATCTAGCATGGACGCTGAGCACAGCAGGTCCACAATGAATAATGGATGGTTTATAGGATTAATCAGTTGGGAAACTGAAATGCCTGTGTTTCCTGATGGTTTAAGTCCCCTGGTAGCACAGGAGATGGAGAGTGGTGGAAAATGCCCCTGGCTTGTTCCAAGAACTTCATTCTGGGTTGCAAAAAGAAGTTTAACTTCTGTTTTGAAGTTCTGGAATCTGTGGGATGGCTTCCCCTTATGATAGGGTGGTGTCCGGTAAACAAGTGTTCTAGTGGGGTGTTACCAGAAAATGTTCCGGGCTCACCTTGATCAACACTTGGCTCATGTCATGAACATTCTCCTACTGGGTTCATCCGGCGGTAGGACAGGTGCTGAAGTACCTTCTAACACAGAGACTGTGTTAGACAGCACCACACGTGTGTGTGCACGCACACGCACACAATGCAGAAACAGTACAAGATAATTGCCAGAAACAGAACTTGCTCAGGAAGAGTGTGGCAGAATGGGGGGATAAGTGTGGAGGAAATGCATAGTCCCAGGAAGCTGGCTGGCCCCCTATTTAGCATGCACACTGGTCAGCTGGAGGAAAGAAACTTCCCACTTTCTGGACTTTCTTATAAAGGGAAATGGCATCTAACCCTCGGTGACCAAATTTTGTCAACTCTAGTTGTGTTTTTAAAGACTGATTTTGCTAGTCCTATCCAAAGGAAATAATGGGACTCAGCCATTTATTCCTCCAACTAGGCATGTATGCTGGGTACAATGCTACAAGCTGAGGATATAGTTGTGAATAAGAAAAAAGACCCCTGTTTTCAAGGAGATTATAACTAGTGATAACTGTATAACTAGTGACAACTAGTAATAACAAGTAATCATGAGGTGTAGTATTTTATTCCATTAGTTACATCCTTAGGACTACTGATAGAACCAGTACATATCATCCTAACTAGTGATTTCAGAGAGAAAAGATGCTCTCTCTGAAGGCAATTAAATAGGATGGGCTGATACTGGAGGGGTGTTTATGACAGTCCTGAACGAAGGGGTAACATCTGAGAGTCAAACTGCAGGGAGGAGAGAGTATTCCTGGCAGAGGGAAGAGCAAACCCAAAGGCCATCCCTTTCCTTATTTATGAGCATGCTCAGCCTGATTTCTGACCCAGACAGCCTTCCACAGCAATAAAAGCTATGTGTTAATGTGGCCTCCACTCTGAGGTTATCTTTCAGCTGGCCCGAAGGCACAAGAGCTAAGGACAGAGACCCAGCAGAAAGATTGTTTCTTAGCTTCCAAACAGTAAAGAAAACATAAGAACAGTAACCACCGGCCAGGCCACATCTCCTACCTCTCCTTGTGGTAAGGTCCTTGTGGGCTAGGGGGAATGAAAGTTATCTGCAAGGGTCCGGGAGGAAAAGGGTGGGTGGTGACAGAGTGTTACCTGCTTTGCCTGCTCGTAAAGCAGAGTCCCCACGGGCCCACCCCACGGCCTGCGCTGAGGCTGACCGGGAGACGGGCTCTCTTGCTCCAGGCTGAAATTACCTCCTCTCCCTACATTCTCCCTTCACAACATCATAACCTCCCAAACTGAGTGACAGAAGGAAGAAGGCAGGGAGGCAGCTTACTCCTGGGGTTTTAGCTCTCTGTCCCGACAAATTTCCGATCTTTTCTTATACTGGTGAGCTCTTCCTTCAGCAACTACAGCGACATAGTTAAAAACAAAGGGTTCTGGAGTCAGGCTGCCTGGATCCAAATCCCGGCTCCACCTTTGCTGGCTACGTGACTTGGAACCGCTTACTTCATCTCCCTGAGTTCTGGTTCCCTCATCTGCAGGACGGTGGCTAGGTAACCTCCCACTGTGGCCGTGAAGGTAGAGAGAGTCTGTGGAGAGCCAGAACGCACGCACCTACAAGGAATGGGCCCCGGATCAAAGGCACGTCCTAGTAACCCCCAAAGGCTTGACGCTCTGCGTGCATGTGGAAACATGAAGAACATCTGGTTTTATGGGAGGCATTAGCACCTATGACAACCTCAAAACCCCTGAATTAGAGGAAGGGGGAAAAGAACTGTCATCTTCCCGTACCATGCTTTTAGCCATGTTTCCAGAATGAGCTAAGAAGGGCTCAAGGACGGAAAAGTACATTTGTTTCAAATAAACATTAAAACAATCACAAGAATTAAAAGAAAAGCTGCCTTGCAGATGTCTGGCCATTCACAGTCGCCCTGCTTTTGGATTGTTCCCAAGCAGCAAAGGGAAGAGGGAATACAATTTGAAAGTTTTGGGCTCCCCATGAGGTCACTGCAGATTCTATTTTCATAGTAAGACTTCCAGATGATTAGTAATTTTTTTTTTTTTTTAACAATAAGCCTCCAAGGAAAAGAAGCACCAAGCTGGTTCTCTCCCTGAATGCTTGTAAACATTCATTATTTTATGCCCTTCTGTTCTCCTTTTCTGTTAGGCTAAATTTTTTTCAAGGCCAGAGACCAGACGTGTTCTTTTTATATGCCAACAGCAAAGCTGATTTGTGTGGTAGTGATATTCATCGGTTGTCATTCACCTGTACTTCTTTAGAATGGGGGTCTGGTGAATATTTCACAGCCATGGGGTATTATATTACTTATCCTTGTTTTCCAGTGGCCTGGCATAGCTCCTGGAATACTGGTTTCCACTAACGTTTGTTTAAGGGAAGAGTTAAAATAGTAGAAGCTATATAAGGTTGCTAGGAGCTCCCAGAGAAATGTAACACAAAATAGCAAGAGGAGAAAAGTAAACCCAGTATGTTAGCACATGCTGATGATGTAGTTAACATAAGATTAAAAAGAGTATTTTAACTCCCGTTGGAAGGGATAATAAGAGTTTATTTCCCACCCACATCAGGAAAAAAAAAAAAAAAAGAAAAAGTAGAAGGGTAGCCAGGCCTGGACTGAAATGATAGTTCCATTGTCACCAGAGACTCGGGCACTTCTGTGATGACAAAGATGTGGCCCCCAGCCCAGAAAGGCTGCTGGAGTCCCAGCCATCACAGTCACATTCTAAGAGGAAGGGAAGAAAAAAAACCATCCCCGGATTTCTCTATAACACATTTGGTTATGTTCCTTAGCACAAACATAGTCACCTGACCTCAGCTAAATGCAAAGAAGGCAACTGCCCAGTTGTAGGCTTCTATTTGCCAAGAGGACCATAAGGATAACTCTAATACGAAAAGGTTTAGGAGCTTGCAGAGGATTCCATGTGCGCTTAGGTTCTGTGGTGGGGGAAGAATGTGGGCAGAGAAGAGATTTGGCTCTTAGGAATGGGCAGCCCAGAGTAGCCAGAGCAGCAGCCCGTTCGTCTGGGGTTTCTGACAAAAATAGATACACATACACACGTAATGAGGTAAAATAATTTAAAGGCCAATAGAAGATCTTAAAGTGGTTACAGCTGATATTTTCAGTCCAGTTTATCACAGTAGAGAAGCAGAAAGAAGAGATCTAGGGAAGAAGCTCAGACCCAAGGAAAGATTCAACTATCAGCCTGCTGTCCCCACTTGCGGAATCTTTTAGAACCTGAGTATGACCCCGGGGTGGGGGAAAGACGACAGAAAGACGATGGATCCTTACCCCGAGTGAACACTGTGATGTCAGGGGGACCCCCCTGCTGCCTCTCTCTCCAGTCTATGTTTGGGATCTGTTTTGGGCTCCTGTTCTTGGATCGGTCCTCTCCCAGATCTTCTGTAGCCCTAAATATTGTGATACTGTTATTTCTGCAATGATAGTTCTCAAAATACTTGCTCTTGAAAGACTTGAGAACCAGCCACCACTGTTCGACGCCAGCCTCCCTCGGGCACACCAGCTCCTGAGCCCACGACAAGCAGGCTGCGAGAAAGTAACTGATCAGAGATTCTGCAGGAAGACTCAACAGCCCCTAAGAAGCTTCTGTTTCCCTGGGGGATGTTCATTCCTTTGGCACCTGTAGCTGAGACAAAGGCATAACTAAGGTCCTCCTCTATTCCTGGTGGGAGAGAGGGGGTCCAGGACAAGGGCCAGGGCCAGGCTAAGGGGGTCTGTGGAAATCCCGGTGCCCTGGGAAAATCACCTCTGGCAGAGAGAAGCAGTGCTAGTATGAGAAAAATCGTTTATCAGACTCCTGCTGACCCGGCTTCAGGCCCCAAATTCAGAACAGATGAAAATGGAAATGGCTAGATTGGGGTGGGAGGGGAGTTGTTGTTGTTTGGTTTGGACAGGTTTTTCTTTGGTATCATGGAAGAGAGACGGCAAGGCAGTTCACTAACCATGTCTATATATTTGCCTCCAGCCTCTCCCTTCCTGCTCTAGAAACCAAGAAATGTCCAAGGCACAAACAGGTATGGACCAAAAGCATTAAAGGGATTCTATACAATTGATCTACTGTCAGCAGCGAAGCAAACCCAGTCAGCCTGCTTCCAGCCCGCCCTCAGCACGTGTCTGAGGCCTCCTGCCCGGCAGGTGTGTTAGCTCAGGACGCGGCTAATCTGAGGGCTTTCAGTTGACGGCTCACCTCACGGCTTGTAATACGTTGAAGAGCTTCAGAAAACTCAAAATTCTGGATCAGCCCCACCCTCTCTTTCGCCCCCAACCTTTCCGAGTGCTGGGATAAATGTCAAGAAGTCTCTGCACACGGTCTGTTCTGTCTACATAGTGCTGAAAAGATGACAGCGGTCACCTCAGGGATTAGCACGGCATGCGGGGATTTTCACAGTGTTTTCGGGACTCAGTCTGGATTCATCTCTACTGAATCAGAAGGTGGGAGAGTTTTTAAAGCAATAGGGCAGGAGGATTATAGGTCACCTGGATTCCACAAAGGCCTGTGTGAGAGGGAGGTCAGGGACCAAGAGGCAGGAAAAACCTATTTAACTTTAGTCAAGCCAAGGGGAAACACTACATTCTTCTTCGTAAATCCTTACCATAACACCCCAGAATCATGCATCGATATGCCCATTTTATAGATTAGAAAACTGAGGCAGAGAGACTTGCCCTAATTCACAAAGCCCAAGCCAGCCCCAAGTTCACATTCCTGCCACAGCTCCCAATTCCCCATACATGCAAATTATCTCTTACTGCGGTCAGAAACTGGTTCAACTGCATTACTCCCAATGGCTGCCTTGGGCATGCCTCATGCCTTTGAAGGCTCAGTGCAAGGACAGCACCAAGAGAAATAAAAGAGTCCAGAAAGTATCCGATCATAGAAATCAAGGCAACAAGAAGTGGGAAAAAGAAACTGAAAGCCAAAAGTCAAATGGCGCATTTAAAGAAAATTATATCTTATGACACAGGAAAGGATACTGGGGACTTCCAAGAGAGAAATTTCAGTACAGCTGTGAGGATGAAAACAAGACAGCACAGGGTTAATGGAAGTGGCAGATGGATAAAAAGTACAGGTATGGGGTCACAGTTAAGTAATAAAAAGAAGAAAGTTTGGATACGGGTGGAAAAACAAAAATCTTTTCGTTTTCCAGTAATAAGGGAAAATATGTTGAGAACCTGAAGCAATTACTCTGGGTCTGATATATTTATAAAGGCTTCTATGTAGGTTACTAATGTATACGCAAGAAGTACATGGGTTTATAAGAATATTCTCTATCTCTACCACACTTGGATCAGTCCCATCTCTAATAGGTACATTCATAATAGGGGGGCAGGGGACACTTAGCCTAGGGATCTGATTAGTGTGGAAGGGCACTGCTCTCAGCCTACTTGCCAGACCAAGCCACGCTAGCTTGCTACCTTTGAGGAGCTTCTACCATGGGCCTAGAGACAACACAGATGGTTTGTTTTGCCTAGGGTCTTAATCAGTTCAGGCTGCTCGAACGGTTCACCAAAGACTGAGTAGCTAAAATAACAGGAACTTACTTCTCACAATTCTGGAGGCTCAAAGGTCCAAGACTCAGGGACTGGCAGATCTGGTGTTGGTCAGGAACCCTCTTCTTGGTTTGCAGATGGCCGTCTTTTCACTGTTTCCTAACACCACATAGAGAGCGGAAAGGAAGTAAGGTCACCTGGGTCTCTTCTTTTAAAGCGCCAGTCCCATTCATGAGGACTCTGCCCTCCTGGTCTGATACCTCTACTAATATCATCATGCTGGCGGTTAGGATTTCAACGTACAAATTTGGGGGATGACGCAAACATTCAGTTGCCACTTGGCAACATGGGTCAGAGTTTCTAGGGCTCCAAGGAAAGACGCTGACGTTCTTAAAAGGGTTTGTGGATGTGGCAGTAGTTGTCACATTTGAAGGTGATTGGTGTTTGCAGAGCATCGAAGAGGAAAGCTGTGGCTTTGCGTGATCTTTCCCTCTGATTGATACCTGTTTTCAAATACTGATCATTCCCCAGCCTGTGACAATCCCCAGCTGTTTGCTCTGAGGCCATCAGGCACAGATTTGATCAAACAAGGATATCTTTGTCTTATTAACTTTTTGTGTACATACATCTTGTCTAGCTACAGGCAGCTAATGCACCTAAAAGAAGCTAACCTATCTTTCTACCCTGGACTTTCAGCACTCCTTAAAGCTATCCTCTTCTTTAAGCCAGACCCACACCTGATCAGTAGTTTGGTGGATTTATTCCTCTGCTCATTTCCTGTTCTTGGGGTCCGTTTCTCTCCTATGGTTCTCCCCAGAGCAGGCCTCCTCTTGCCTCCATAGCTATCACCTGGCAAATGAACGCCTGTTGTTCCATTTTATGTTTACGATTCATCTTTCCCAGGGACCATCCTAAATCTGCCTTTCCTGGAAACACTCACAGTGATATCTTTGTGCTCCAGGGCCCAAAAGAGGCCGAGGGGCAGGGAACAATTAACAGTCGAGATCAAGTGTTTTCAATTATATCAGTGCTTTCTCGGCTGGAAAGGAAACAGCCAGCGCCTCAGTCCCGAGTGTGCACGGACACGTGGAGAATTTTTTTTACCGAAATGTGCAACAAACACACTCAAAACACCACAAATTGGTATCAGAAGTAGGTGAAACAACTAAGTATAAAAAAGTATATCTGGTCCAATCGTGGATAAAACGTCCCCTGAACCAAGTCAGCTCCTAAAAATGTTATTAGAGGACAGGAGGAATTTCATGTCAAGGAACAGATCGAGCAATCCAGGATATCTGTAGCCACAATGCTACGAAATGTTCTGAGGGTATTTGAAAGGTTAAAAGTTTTTCAGATTCCTATTTAAGGTCATTGGTTAGAAATGAGTATGCTCCCATTGTTGGTCATACTCGGGCGTTGTTTAGGTTCATTGTCTCCAAAAACTGTCAAGGTCACTAAGTGATAAGAGGCCCTGGGTGGTGCTGGGAGCAAGGGGAGCTGGCCGGAGAGCTGGCCTGAGGACACGGCCTGGGGACCTGCCCAGGACGCAGCTGCACTGACCACGTGGCAAAAGGGAGAGGCTGATGTCCTTGGTCTGGTCAAAGAGAAAGGAAGTTTTTATAGTTCTTGGTCTCCCACATACACGTACTCAAACGATCCGTTCCTGGGCGTGTGCCTTTTACACTCCATTTGAAAAGCTAAACACTGAAGGAAGATTTATCCATTTTAAAATGCCGTCTGTGTACAACCTGAAACCTGCTTGTGTCCTTCTGGCTTACAACATTGCTCTGGCGAAGGCTGCCTGAGTAAGGCCTTTTACCGTTTGCCCTTAGACCATCTGGCCTCAGAGCAGAGAGGGGCAGGTAGTGGGTGCAATCTGTGAGCTATCCTACAGCCTAATGAGGCAGGAGAATAAAGGTTCCCTGTGTGGAATGTTCTTCTGAGGAGGCTCTTTGCAGATTCCGGCAAGTCTGAGGAGACTGTCAAGTGAGTCTCCCACGTTCCTCTGGCTGTAGGAGTGAACTGTCAGTCAGTGACACAAAGTGACCATGCCACAGGCTCAGCCTCCCCCTGGACCGGTGAGCAAGGGCTGTGCTTATTTCCAAGACCAGACTCCTCTCAGCTAAAGTGACCTCTCCCCCAGCCTGCTTCGGTCTGCAATGGAGTGTCCCCTGGAAGCTGGTAACCACGAAGGAAGACAAAGAGAGGGTCAGCCTGCACAAGGGGGGGGCATGAAGGAAAGGAGCTAGGGGGCAAGGCAGGGATGCCATTAAGCTGGCTCTCCCAGGGCCTTCAAAGAAAGCTTTAGAACTAAGATAGAGGATTCAGAGAGCTGTGCTGTGGGCAATTGAAGGCTGAAGGTGTGCAGACCAGCTGGTACAAAAGCAAAGAGTAGAGCTGGACCTGGGAGCAGCACCCCGCGGCTGTTACTGAAAAATTCACAGGCAAATGTCAGCTCCACCTGCAAGCATTATGGAAAGGGTGGAGATGACGGTGTCTTACTTTTATTAACATATATGAACACCAGGCTTTCTGATCAGGTGGGAACAGCAGGGATGAATCATCTCCTGTCTCCAGGATCAGCTGTGGTGTTGGGCTGTGTGTGTGTGTGTGTGTGTTTTCCTGGGTGCAGCAGACAATTGCTGCACATTCTTCAGGGTGGAATTAATAAATTAGATAGTCTGGAACAGAAAAATGTTACCAGTGGGCAGAGGATCTGGGGGAAATATTAAAATGATGTAGGAGCAGGTGGTTGCCGTGTGCCATGCTGGGAGCTATAAATGCAGACAGCACAGGGAACGAGTCTGGAGTCATAGCTCGAGCATATCCCCGTAAAGGACATCCTTCCCAAGGCAGCAGGCAGAGCGTGAACTCACACCCACCCTCCGGCTGTCCAGCGTGGTACCCCCTTTCCCCATGAGTGTGCACAGTGGTGGGCATACTCTCACAGAGCTGATTACCCTAAGATTCCTTTGATACCCTAACATACCTTAATTACATTCCTCAAATGCGAGTGTGCAAAGGATCATGCGGGAAGTTACACTTTATTATATGAACATATTTTCGGAGTCCTGCCTACCCCACTAGAGATCTGAGTCAGTACATGAGGGATGGGGCTCAGAATAGTGAATTTTTCAAGCTCCTCAAAACTTTGAGAAAACAGTTTTAGCTAAACCAGGCTAACACCAAAAGAAATTAAGCAATAAACATTTCCTTCAGACTGTACTGTTTTCTTCCCTCGAGGGTTTTGTACTGCCAGCTCCCAGGGACCGTCCATAGATAAGAAGTGGTCTCAGAAATTTGCTGCTGATAGACATTTCCATCTTAGATTAAGTTTAAGTCAACATGTTACCTATCTTAGGAGTATTCGGGATGTACAGCACAAGGCTTATTTTAGAACGGGAGGTTGTACAGTCAGGTGAAGGATTTCTCACAGCAATTGGGAGAACAAGACTCTCCTGCTGCTCCCAGAAATCACAGAGAACCCGGCACAGCCTAGAGCTAAGCCAGGCTCTAGATGTACGTGACCTCTTATTGAGATCATACCACCACCAACGGAATCCACTAGATCTTCCTATCTTAGTCTGTTCAGGCTGCTGTAATGAAAATACCATAGATTGAGTGGCTTAAAGAACAAACATCTAATTCTCACAGTTCTGGAGGTTGTCTGAGATCATGGTGGTGGCACATTTAGGCTAGTGAGGACCAGCTCCCTGATTCATAGACGGACGTCTTCTCATTGTGTTCTGATGTGATAGAGGAACAAGAAAGATCTCTGGGGTCTGTTTTATAAGACCACTAATCCCATTCACGAGGCAAAACCTTCACCTCCAAAACCATTGCCTTAGGGATTAGGTTTCAAGATACGAATTTGAGGGGGTGCATTCAGCATACGACACCTCCAAAGCCAGACTCCTATTAGTTAAGGCAGAGGGCCAGGAGAGCAGAAAGAGCTTTTGTCAGGCAGTCCAACCTGGTCTTCGATGTTATCTTCAAACACATACTTGAGCTTAACCAGAGTCTGGTAAAAAGTTTCCCCACTGCCTCTGGCAGTGGACAGACTCATCGATGCATCATCAGCAAGATGCTGTCTGTCACAGGCAATCACCCTAATCATTGCTAGGCACACAAATCACAGTAAGTGTTTATGCATAAAGTGAAACTGATTAGAGAAAACAAACTTCACCAAGACATCCGTTCAAGATCAGATTCCTTCATATGGAATCACCGGTACGTACGCATCTTTTTGGGCTGGGGGTATCCTGGCACATGGAGAAACTGTCTTCCATAAAACCCAACCACAATGATCTGCCATCCACCATCTCTGGGCCACATGCGAAGCCTGCCTTTTTCCCGATAAAAGCACCCTTTATTCCCTGGAGCTACCAAAGAAAAGCAATACAAATTAATTAGCACCTTTTCCATTTTGTCCTCATCGTTCGAAATCCAATTAGATCTAAGTGGAAGGGGGCCTTGCTCTTGTGGACAGTCTCACTGTGCTTAAGGATGGCTTGGTGGTTGAACTAGGTAAGGAGGCCAGCAAGATAAAATGACCTTTAATTTACAACCTTATCTAAGTGTCAAAAACAAAGTATTGTTGAGAAAATCAGTAGTGGTTACCAAAGCCAAAGAAAAAAATGTGCTTAATACTTCCAAGATGGCAAGAATTATGCTTCTTTTGTTGTTTACAAGAAAGGAAATGGGAATAATGGTCACTGTATATGTTACTATTTACTGAGCACATAATATGTATGTGCTGACTTACAAGTTTACATAAATGATCTCTTTTAATTTTTATAAATGTTCAATGAGTATGTTACATTTATTATTCTCATTATACACATGAGAAATAATTGGGGGGCTTTTGTGGGGGGAATTCAGTTCAACTGATGTGTAAGAAGCTATAGATAAGAAAGTTCACCAGGGTCCAGGTCTCCTTTATAAAATAACTAAGGCAAAAAATTTTGAGACTCCAATAGCTTTCCTAACACCTAATGCAAAGCAGAGCAAGGTCTCAGACACAGGTATGTTGATGCCAAAGCTCACATTGTTAAAGGCTGCACTAAGGTGTTTTTTACATGGTTTTATTGTTTGGATAAATCAACAGTGAGGGACATTATAGTCCACATGTTAAGAGCATATATGGATTACTTTTTAAAATGTCTCTTACTGCCATATACTTGGGGCAACTACCATCAAATAAATTGATAACTGCTATATGTTTCCTCACACTGAAATTAGTCTTAAAGTTGGGACATTTAAGGAGTTGATAAGCTATAATTTGATTTGTTGTTGATGAAACACGTGAATCATGGGCTCAGGAAGTTAAAAGCCATGTTAGTCATCTTCCGTAGGACCCCAGATCCAATGCAGGAATTCTATCTGCAGTATCCCTGGTAGAAAATCCTACTAGCTCAGACAACAGGCACTTTTCTTATTAATGCTTTAAGATTCAAATCAAGAAGTAACCTCTGTAGGCTCTCCCTGATGGATAAAGTAGGGTTTCTTTTAATGTTTATAACTGATTAGGGTGCAGTTTACCTAAAAGATGATCATACAATATTTTTCTCATATTTTCTTCCTGGCTTTTTAAAAAAAAATTTCAAATAGCCAACATATAGTACAACACTAGTTTTTGATATAGAGTTCAATGATTCATTACTTGCGTATAACATCCAGGGCTCATCACATCACACGCTCTCCTTAATGCCCATCACGGAGTTTCCCCGTCTCCCCACCCACCTTCCTTTCTGCAGCCCTCAGTTTGTTTCCCAGAGTCAAGAGTCTCCTATGGTTTGTCTCCCTCTCTGATTTCTTCCCATTCAGTTTTCCCTCTTTTCCCCTATAGTCCTCTGTGCTATTTCTTACATTCCACGTATGAGTGAAACTACATGATAATTGTCTTTCTCTGATTGACTTATTTCACTTAGTCTAAGTTCCATCCATGTCCATGTAAATGAGTAAGTACTCATCCTTTCTGAAGGCTGAGTAATATTCCATTGTATATATGAACCACATCTTCTTATCCATTCATCTGTTGAAGGACATCTCAGCTCCTTCCACAGTTTGGCTATTGTGGACATCACCGTTATGAACGCTGGGGTGCACGTGCCCCTTCTTTTCACATCTGTATCTTTGGGGTAAATACAAAGTAGGGCAATTGCTGGGTCGTAGGGTAGCTCTGTTTTCAACTTCTTAAGGAATCTCCATACTGTTTTCCAGAGTGGCTGCACCAGCTTGTATTTCCACCGACAGTGTAAGAGGGTTCCCCTTTCTCCACAACCTCTCCAACATTTGTTGTTCCCTGTCTTGTTCATTTTAGCCATTCTAACTGGTGTAAGGTGGTATCTCACTGTGGTTTTGACTTGTATTTCTCTAATGACAAGTGATATGGAGCCCTTCTTTCATGTGTCTCTTGGCCATTTGTGTGTCTTCCTTGGAGTCCAGCTTCTTTGAGATATATTTAACATAGTATAATAGTGTGTAAGTTTAGGCGTGTAATGGGATAATGTAAATTTGAAAAATATATATATATTGTGGTAAGAACTTTCAAGATCTAATCTCTCAGCAACTTTCAAGTTTACAATGTTGTTAACTATTAACTACAGTTCACATGCTGTGCGTCAGATCCCCAGCTGGCCAGGCTCCACATTCAAGTGGGGACACCAGTGGGCTCCCCAGTTAGACAGGGTTGCGGACTATGTTCAAGGCCAGCAGCTGGGCTCTCTACAATGCTCTCTGGGCAGGCTGGGTTGCAGGTTATGTTCCCTAACAGGACAGTACCACTGGCTGGATTCTGCAGTTGGGCAGGGCTGTGGGCGACACTTCATGGTTGCTCCTGGCCTGGTAGGGCCTCAGACTGTGATCCCTGACCAGAAAGTGCTGCCAGCCATGCTCTGCATTCAGGTGGGGCCAGAGGCTGTGTCCTGAAGCTGGACATCACCCTCGGATAAGCTGTTAGCTGTGTTCTACTGATGGGCAAGGTCACTGGCTGAGATCTTTGTTTGGGAGGGGCTGCCAGCTGCCCCCAACACATGAGTGGGGCTGAAGGCTGTGCTATGCAGTTGTGCAAAGTCTCTGTCTGGGCTCTGGTCTCCGATGGAGTTATAGGCTATGGTCCACAACTACATAGGGTCACTGACTTGGTTCTCTGTAGGCTTTGTTCATTAACTGGGTAGGCCAAATGCTGGGCTTCATTCAGTGCTGGCTGAACTCCATGGATACATGTTACCATAAGATAGGACTTGGGGCTGCTCGGGGTCACTCTGCAGGCTCACTGGTTTTGTGCTTCCTGAAGCTATGTTCAACTACTGGGCAGGACTGCTGTGTTGGCTCTCTGTGAATTTGTTCCCCTGTCCGGATAGAGCTGTACAATGGGCTTCCTGGCTAGTATGGCCTATTGGATGAGGATCCAAATCAAGCACAACTGTTAACAAGAGTTCCCTGGCTGGATGGGCTAGCAGCTCAGCTCTGCAGATGGGCAGAGTTACTGGCTGGGATCTCTGCTCTGGCACTTCTGCAAGGAGCAGCACAGTGCACCAAGAGCTGAGCTCTGATTACAGTCAGCCTTGCCCCTCTTTTCTATCCCTGAGTCCCCAGTGGTAGAGTTCCACAGACTCCTCTAGTGATCCCTGAGACATGAAACTGATTACGCCTCCTGGGAAGAGTCCCACAATGCTGGGGAACCTAGATACCACCTTAAGTTATTCTCTTCCCACTAGAAGACCATACATACAGGGGGACTCTCTTAGTGCAACTCACCACCAGCCTGGGGCAAGGATATGCAGTCAAAGTTAATCTATTTCTCTTGTTCATCTAATGTGGTTCTTCAAGGTTTCTATTGTCTAAGGGGGATGCTTCAGTCTTACCCCTGGGTTCTGGAATTTTCACAAGAGTGTCTTATCTATGGATAGTCTCTAGTTAGTCTCTTTGCAAAGGAAACCTGAAGTCTGGAATGACCTATGTCACCATCTTGATGATGTCACTCTTCTCTCTTCTAATTAACGCAGTGAATTATATTAATTGATCTTTCAAAACAAATCAATCTTTTGCATCTACAACATTTGACTATATTGTCTTTTTTTCTATACTGCTAGATTCAATTAGCTAATTTTTGTTAAAGATTTGTGCATCTATATTCATAAGAGAATTTGGTCTGTAATTTTCCTTTCTTTTAATACCCTTGTTAAGTGTTGCAATTAAGGTGAGATGGTCCCATAGAAAGAGTGAGAAAAAGATTCTTCATTGAATTTTCTCTGTAAGAGCTTGTCCAAGGTTAGTGCTCTTCTTTCTTGAGTGAACAAAAGAATTCACTGGTGAAGTCATACACATCTTTGAAAAATATTCTTTAATACCAGAATTCCATTTCATCAACAGATAAAGGATTATTCAAGTTGTCTACTTCTATTAGCATTGGTATGTGATATTTCTCATATAATATTGTCCATTTTCTTTAAATTTTTAAATTTCTTCATCTAAAGTTCAAACGTTCTTTTTATCTATAAAGTAAAACCTAGTGTGCTCTCTCTCTTCCTCTTCTGTCTCTCCCTCCCTCCTTTATCATGGTTGGTAGTTAAAAATTTTCAATTTCAATAATCTTTAAGGAAAAAACAAAATGTTTATCTTTGTTTATTTTCTCCCATGTATCATTTTTTTCTGTATCATTTGTCTCTGCCCTTATTTCTTTCTATTTTCCATAGCTTTGATTTGCTCTTCATTCTCTACTTTCTTGAAATAAAAGTTTAAATATTTATTTTCCTCTTAATTTTCTTTAAATTCATTTAAGCTAAAAATTTTCCTGCAAACACTAATTTAGATTCATTCTAAAAGTTTTCATATGCTAATATTCCTTGTCATTCCATATAAAATATTTTCTGATTTCCATTTTGATTGCTTATTTTACCCAGGGATTAGTTAAAAGATTGTTGTTTAATTTCAGTGAACTTGAGAATTTCCTCATCATGTTTTTGTTATTTGTTTCTGGCTAAATGTCAATGTCATCCTAAAACAGACTGAATCATTTGAAATTTTTGAGGCTTTCTTTTGGCCCAACATACAGTCAATTTTGGCATGTGCACATGAAATGATCTGAATTCTATTAAAGCTGATTCCGTGTTCTATGTATGTCAACTGAGTCAGGTTTATTAATTTTTTTGTTCGGCTCTATCCCATGACTGAGTTTCTGTGTGCTTGTTAAATCAACTTCAATTGTAGGAATTTTCTAATGTCATTTTAGTTCTGCTTTGAATTTGTTCATTTTCTGCTCCTCTATTTTGTAGCTATAATGTTGAGTGCATATAAATTTCACACTAGAATGTCGTTCTGTGGATGAACCTCCTTACTAGGAAATACTCTTGCTTCTTGCTATTTGTGTCTACTTTGTCTCTTAGTTTGGCTATTTTCTCTTGACTGGTGGTTAAAACATTTTTCCACCTTTTGACTTTAAAACTTTCTATGTCCTTCAAGTAGTCTCTGTCTCTGGTCAGCAACATAATGGGACTTTAATTGTTACTCAGTCTACCTTAGATATTTATTGCAGCATTCAGTCCATTTATAGTTAAAGTAATTTCTAATAATAGGGCCATATCTACTTTTTTATCATTCATTTTCTATTTTTCCCACTTGTTCACTTTTTCTCCATTCTTCTTTTGGTTTAATCATATATTTTATTATTCTGTATTTTCTTTCTATCAAGTGTACTCACATATTCTCATATTCTTCTATTAGCAATACTCATAGATCTTACAAAACACATCCTTAAATTACACAGTTAACTCAGTTTATTACATTTACTACTTTGTAGTACTGTCAATGCATTAGGACTTTCAAGCTCCTGACTTTTATTGTTGTCATACATTTTAGTTCTACAAATAAATGCATCTCCACAGATATTCAATATTCAAATACCCTTGCATATACATATACTCATGTATTTATTAACATACCTATCATACATTTATCTTTTATCCTTTCTGGTATTTTTCATTCTCTCCTAAATTTCTTTGTCTCCATCTATGATAATCTTTCTGCCTGATGAATTTTATTTAGGTTGTCTCTTACTGCAGGCTTACTGAAGAAAAGTTCTCAAAATCTTTGAAAACATTCATGCTATTCTGAAGGATATTCCTGCAGAATGCATAATTCTATTTGGCAGTTATTTTCATTCAGCACTTTAAGATACTATTCCACCACAATCTGGCTTCCACTGTGTTTTTAAAGAAGTCAGCTAACAATCTAATTTTACTTTCTTTGAGAGTAATGTGACTTTTCTCTGGATGCTTGCAAGGTTCTTTTCTTTTAGTATATCTTCCAGATTTATTGGGATGTGCCCATATCTGTTTCTCCTACTTTCTATTCACTACATTCTTGAATCATTGGGCTGATGAATTTTAATTGTGAAAAATTTTAATCATAATCAAATATTTACTGCTGTCCCATTCTGTGCTCTCCTTTTAGGGCTCCTCTTATATACAGGTTATGTACTATAGATTTTTAAGTTTGTTTCAAATTTTTTTTTAAGATTTTATTTATTTATTTGACAGACTGAGATCACAAGTAGGCAGAGAGGCAGGCAGAGAGAGAGGAGGAAGCAGGCTCCCTGCCGAGCAGAGAGCCCGATATGGGGCTCGATCCCAGGACTCTGGGATCATGACCTGAGCTGAAGGCAGCAGCTTAACCCGCTGAGCCACCTAGGCGCCCCTCGGATGTTTTTTGCCCTCTATTCTGTCCTTTCCATTTCTTCTCCTCTGTGGATCAGTTTGGATGTTGTTGTTGCTTTTTAAAGATTTCATTTATTTATTTGACAGAGAGAGAGATCACAAGTAGGCAGAGAGGCAGGCAGAGACAGAGAGGGAAGCAGGCTCCCCACTGAGCAGAGAGCCCGATGTGGGGCTCAATCCCAGGACCCTGAGATCATGACCTGAGCCGAAAGCAGACGCTTCAACCCACTGAGCCACCCAGGCACCCTGTTTGGATGTTTTCTAATGACCTGCTTTAAACTGTGTTCAGTTTTATCCGTGTTCTATTATATCCACACACTTCCACATCCTGTGTTTTGTTGTTGTTGTTACTGTTGCTGTGGTCTTAGTTCTAGAATGATTATTTGATTTTTATAAATATCCCTTATCTATCTGGTCCTTGCCTCTAATTTCTTTAATATATTATTTATAATACTTTGTCTGCTAATTCAGTGACCTAGATCATCCATGGACTGACATCTATTTATCTTCCTATTCTCTTAATTACTGGTCATATTATCCTGCCTTTTCACAGGTCTATTAATTTTTAATTGTATGCCAGGTATAATGAATAAAAGAATCAAAGAGAGTCCAAATCATTTCATATTTCACTGAAGAGTGCTTTCTCCACATTTAAGTAAATACGAAGAGGACATGATCATCTCAATCCAATTAGAAACTCTTTTGAGATAAAACTAGATTACAATATTTACAATATTCAGTACACTTCTGATTCTTAATGCTCTAAGTACATGCATATTCTAGATTTTTTTTATTAGAACCCTGATAGGACTCTGTCTACCAAGCCCAGCACAGTAGATGTTGTCTGTCTCTACTCTTCGTAAGTTTCAGTCACTCCATCCAGCCCCCAGGCCAATGTTTTGAATTCCTGGCAGGTAATTAATGCCTTCGATGCAAGCTCCCTTACTAGCAGACCTAACTTCCTAAGCACCAGGAATCTCTGGATATTTTACTTCACATTTCAGTAGCTTTTAGCTTAGCTCCCTTGTTACTCCAGAACTTGTTTGGAGAAAACAAACGTTTGAGTCCCCTCAAGTTTCCAAATTGCCACACCACTCCCACTGAAGAACTAAAAGCTAAGGTAGTTATTTCTCCCCTCAGCAGAGTCCTGCTGCTTTAGCAAGACTAGTCCTCTGATCAAGCCCCAACTCGGCAGATGACGCAGGCTGGACAATGGCTGGAGGTAGGCAGCTTACTTCTCTCTCAAATTATGGTTTATCTCATCTCTGTTATTTCCACAGCCCTCTCATGAACACAGAAATATGCATTTTTTAATCTACCCATCCATTTGAAGCTGCTGCCATGGAAACATCACTCCGTTGGCATTGACTATATCCTGCCCAGAAGCAGAAATCTATAATGCCCTACCTAGAAGCAAAAAAAAAAAAAAAAAAAAAAAAAAGAAACCAACCCAATTTAGGAATCCTTTGGTTGCAAGTAGTAGCAACCCAATGCAAACTGCCATAGATTTAAAAAAAAAAAAAAAAAAAAAAAGGAATTTATCATTTCACCTAATTGGAAAGTTCATGTGTGTAAGACTGGCTTCAACTACAGGTAATATAAGAATTAAAAAAAAAAAAAATTCATTGGCTGCCATCAGTATTGTGCTCATTCCTGTCTTAGCTATCACCTATCACCCAAACTAAATGGATTAAAAGTGGGTGATGCATGATTCCCCAGAGAAAAATTTGCATCATCTTATTAGAGGAAAGAGGAGTACATCATAGACAGTAAGAGCAAATGCCCATTATTCCCGACAAGTCCAGCTGTCATTCAACTATTTATCTTCTCAATTGCCATAGCTTCTATCAGCCATGTAAGACGGAAATGCATTACTTTGACTTGTGTATTGCTAGAGTTAAACTGAAATTTTGCTCCTGATATTCTTTTGGTATCCAAAACCTTCAAATTCATGCCAGATTGCAAACAGATACTTAATAAATGCTTATGGCTTGGTTCGTCCTGGGATGTGTTACCTGACTGCCTTTCGCACAGCAGGCTAGCCACTGAAGAAGGTCTAGTTTCTCAGTTTTCAGCTGTAATCATGTGCTAACGCGTGCTGCCAGAAGACAGCACTTTAAAATAAGCTGTGGGTTACTGTGCTATATTTTATGCAGTATTCTTTTGAAGAAAAACTAAATGAGAAAAACGGGTGAGGGTGCCCAGCTAATCCTGAGCCGTTTCACTGACGTGCTCTACTGGGTTCCACTTGCCCTCATTTGCTATGACATCGCACGTCCCATTTTCCACCTTCCAGGCAGGCAATTATGGGAAGGACTTTAGTGAGGCTTTCCAAAAGAGGAGACCGTGGGCTGAACGGAGCAATGTCAGAAAGGCAACCCCAGTTCCTCCCAACTACTTGGCATGTCTCTCCCAACAAAGGAAATGGTTTTGAATTCTTTCTTTCACCTGCTTGCTGCCAGATATCTCATAGAAGAGTCTACATTTTGAGCCTGAGCTTGAAACTACGAACTGGATTATACAGTCAGTGAAGGATTGGAATTAGCAGACCATGTTATTTCCAGGGTGTGTGCAGATCCCATAGTGGCTGTGTTGACTAAAGGCATTTGAAAAAGAAAGACCTAAACAAATGAATAAATAAGAGCAAATGCACAGTGTGATGATAAAGAACATAGTCGCTGGAGTCAGAATCTTGGCTCTGCTGCTGGGTGGCCTTGGGCCTCAGAGTCCTAATTTGTATCATAGAGCTATTGTGATTAATTGGAATAATGCATGTGAAGTGCTTAGCATGATGCCAGGCATAACCAATAATGAATAGTTATTATTGATATTTTCATTGAATTGTACAGAAAACTTTAGAGATAGCACCGCCAACTATTCATCACCATGGTAATAAGCTAGTGTGGCAACGGCCATAGATAAGTCCAGAAAAGGCTTAAAGATTATCCAAATACTATGTCCATAGTATTTTATACTACATTTTACACTATGGACATAATACTATAGACAAATACTATGTCCATAGTATTTTTCCCTGCACATTAAAATGCCCGACCAAATTGTTTTGAATGTCTATGGACCCAAGGGCAGAGGTCATCATTAAAAGTTACTGCCATTAATTATGACAGGGGAAAAGTTAGATGTACATTCCTGTGAGTACCTGTGTTGCCCAGAACTCATACAAATGCCAAAATCTCTTTAGACTACTGCATGCAAATCCTTACAATAAACGTCATCTCTGCACCCCCTAAAATAATTAGGAAGAAGGTATGTGGAATGACTTGTAATTTATTAATTTACCTACCCCGCATCTGTTTTTCATCTGTAACTCATCCTACACTGAAAGCAACTAACCAATTATGCAAACTCTATGCATTTTCTTTATCCCGAGTTTTGACTTCTCTCCTCTCTGTTTTGAACCTCAATCCTGAGAACATCCTGTTCCCCTACTTTTCACAGACACTGATTCACTCATGACTGATTTTATGAGACTGACACACTACCTACTATGCTATGCTACTATGCTATGATTGATTTTAAAAACATACATAGTATGGACTAAACCCTGCAGTGCAGACATAAGAATACATGTCCTATTCACACTCCAAGGAGAAGGTGAGGAAGCACAGTATTTTAGCACAACAGAATAAATGTGCATAGCCTGTAAGATAGTAATGCAATCTGGGTCTTAAATGATGAAGTTAAGCAGTCTGGCCAAGGAGGAAGAATTTCAGTGTGACCAAAGGTACAGAGGCAAGAAATAGCTCAGCATGGAAAGAAACTAAACACCATTTGATGTTGTTCAAATATGAAGTTCAAAGTTGTAAATGTCAAAGTGAATGCTGGAGAAGCAGACAAGGACTCAAGGCCACAGCTAGAGGCAATGAGGCTGCCTATGAACCCGTTCAATAATCCAGGCTAGAAACCCAAGGGGCTGAATGCAGTGGGAGCTGACAGAGAGGACTAGGCACAGTTATGTCAAGGGAAGATGAAAATTGAAATTTTTCTAAAATAATCCTTTTTGAGGCAAACATTTTAAAAATGAGAGAAAGACAAAGGATAAAAAAAGAGAAACCAATGAGTCTACATAAAATGTACCCTAAGGTAGTTAAATTATTCCAGTCTCACATTTTACCAGATACCCAAGGCCCAGAAATTGTCCTGGCCTCTATCCCATTACCCGTTTATCCCGGGACCAATATGGAGTGGCACTGCAGCTAGCTGGATGGCTAGATGAGGAGGCTCCCTCATTCTTCTCTTCATAAGCACCATGGAGTCAGTTCTGCAGACCTTAGACTATGAGGCCATTGCTATGTATCCTCCTTGTCTTCTATAACTGATGGCCAGGGAACCAACCGCGAACTCTCAAGTAAGAAAACTCCTTCCTAAACCACTGCCCAACACCTTTTCTTGGGCTTCTGACCATTCTTCTTCAGGTTTATATTTACTTCTAACATCCTTCCTGATACCTTTTTTCAAAGTAGAAATTCTTGGACTTCCAACCAGAAGTTTAACAGAAGAAACATAAATCATGATGAGTTATACTATTCAAGGACAACTGTTTTTCTCACCTATGGTTCTAAACCAGGATCCTGCCAACTATGGCCCCATGATTCAAATCTGGCCCACTATTTAACAGGGTTTCAACAAAACACTATCATACTCATTCATTCAAGGATTCCCTCTAGTTTTATGCATTCTAGAGTGGCAAAGTTGAGTTATTGTCCCAGAGAATTGAGACCATGTGTGCCAGAAATAGCTCACCCTAAAATATTTACCACATAGTCTTTTATAGTTTGTTGACTCCTTTTCTAAGCTATTATCAAGACTGATTTTCCTCTGGTAGTCACATTTTTTTTTTTTTAGTAAATGCCCGTACGCTTAGAGCCTTTGGAGCTCTATCCAGCTCCCTGCCAGAGCTGGTATGTCCCAACCTTAGTGCCTGTTTCCAATGTGAGAATAGTCCTCAGCTTTATCAGCTACCCCCCTCTCCCTATGGTCCACACTAGTGACCATCCAGAATTCTATTAATAAATTCTACAAAATTTCTACAGAAAATTGCTTTTCATATATGATATCAATTTTGAAAATTAGCCCAGCAGCAGGACACGGAGGAGCACTGAGTTGTTAGGCCTCTATGAAAAGATACAATTAATTTTTCCTCCTTTGTTCTCTTTTATACAAAGCATATCAGCAGACCTGAAGACACAAGAGAGGAGGCAAAGCTGAAATGCTTCAATAACCTATATACCAGGAAATCAATTCATAAGAACTAAAATTTAGCTGAACCAGCTTTTAAGACATATAAAATATCCTTCCTTTTCCTGTGATATAGTAAGATAATTTATATCTGTTTTTACTTAAAGAAGTATTTATTAAGGGACAATATTATTTAATAGTTCAGAATAAGAACTCTGGAGTTAAACTGCCTGAATTCAAATCCTATCTTTGTCATCCACTTGCTTAAGTCACTTCTCTATGCCTCAGTCTTCTCACCTGTGAAATGAGGGCAATACTACGATCTACTCAGTAGGGTTTTATGAAGATTGTCTGAATTCATATGCACAAAATACATGGAAGACTATGGTACAGAAATGCTACCCATTACTGTTTTTATTTTTATTTATTGCATTTTGTTGTTTCTGTTCTCAACATTTATGAGTATTTCCATTTAGAAGAGAGCATGGCTACATTCTGGATGAATTTCTTCTCCCTGCTCAGCAGGTCTCTCTTATGCAGCTTCCTTCCCATTCCACCTGCCACACTGGCCATCCTCACTTCCTCTCTTAACCCTTTCACTCATACTGCTCACAACTGAAGTTCCTAGTCTTGGAAACTGGTCTCATCAAGAGCAGAACCAGGAGAGGAGAGGTGGAGAAGCCAAGACCTCGAAACAGTGGCTCTTTATCTACGTTTCCAATGCTCTCTCTGCCCACCCCGTGAGGGAAGGGACTGTGTCTTCCTCGTTCACATCTCAGTGCCAAGCCCCTAGAACAATGTCTCCTAAACAGAAGGTTCCCATGAAGATTCATGGAAAGATGGAATAAAGTGCACAGGGAAGCAGAGGCTAGTGTGAGAGGGAAGCATGAGGAAGGAGTGCTGAGTGCACCAGCAGCTGCTCCTCTGCCCTCACAGTCAATGATCAATATGGAAAACGACTACACCAGAGGCACATGGATTGTTGAAGACAGCAGCAGAAGGTGACAGTGAAGCAAAAATTAGGGCATGACTTTCTGGGGAGAATGGCTTCAAGGTCAATCTTGGGAATATTAGAAGTTTCCAACTCCAGACATATACATATAAATAAAGGCACCAGCTAATTAGATCAGAATCACATATATTACTCTTAATTTCAGGTAAATAAGCACCATTTATACTTAATTGGTCAGATAATTTCTCATTCTTCTGGTGTTTGGTAATCGTTTATGTAGCTAACCATTTATTTGCAATTATTAATTCAAAATAAGCCTATGAAGGACATATTCAATACCACACATGCTACCACAGATGGGGCAATCTTTAAAAAAAAAAAAAAGGTAGCATGTCATTCCTGCTCCTGTTCTGAAGGAAAGCCACTTGAAAGAGTTATTCAGAATGACAATGTAACATGCTAAGTGCTAATCAGGGCAAGGAAGAAAGGTCATTAGAGAACAGAGAAGGGAATTAGTATGTTCTCCTGCAAAGCAGACATCCGTGATGACTTTAGGAATAGAAGCTATTCATTGAACTTGGAAGCTGAAATCTGCCAGCCAGTGAAGGTGTGAAGTGCAGGTCAGACAGATGTGGATAGGGTGAAACAAAGCACATTTTGCAAATGGCAAATGATCTGAGTGCCTAGAATATAGAAATCATACTGCATGGCAGCAGAAGCTGAGGTAGAGAAGAAGATGGCTGAGGCCAGATTGGTAAAGATTTAGCTGGCAAATGCACTGAAGTCATCACAGAAACTGTAAGGAAAAGAGTATTGTGTGAATCCCAGATAATTCAGCTCTGATGATTTAGGGAAATTCCCTGATTTCTGTTTCCATAGAAACAGAGCTTAGTTTCCTCACCTGTACAGCACCACAAAGGTGCCTCTCACTTACATTGCTGTGAGGACTGAATGAGTTAATATATGCAAAATATTTAAACATTGCAGACTCAATGCAATGTTTCTCAAGTAGTTGAGAAAACTTATCTCTTATCACTGTCTCCAAGAGTGACCTTCTCCTGTTAAGACATAGCTGGAAGATCTACCATTTCCTTACTCCTAGGTCACACAGAACAGTGCACTAACAAAATATATGCTCTGTCTTGAGTACTGTTCTGTCAAGACCCCATGCCAAAGTAAAAGCCGTGTTTGCTGAAAATACATCAGGGTGCTGAGAGCCCAGTGTGTGAGATGACAAATTATGGGCAGAACCAGCTATTAATCACTCATGCCAAACAAAAGAGAAGGCTGTCTACAAGTTTCTGCAAGGTGATTCCTTACGCCATTACCTAAACCAATATTATTTTATGCTGTGTTTTGCTCCCTTTAGGATTTCCTTCTGGAACATTTTTTGAAAGCAATCTTGCTCATCAGATTTGTCATAATTTTTAAAAACCTTCCTCCTCTGATGTTTTTCATCCTGCAGCTATCCCTGAACATCCTGAGTGCCGAAGTTCTAGGGATTGCCAGAAGAGAAAATGGATTTCCTTTATTATATGAAATCTGACCTTTAATTTTCCCCCTATATTATATTGGTATTGGATGTGGTTTTCCATTTTTGAAAGCACCAATATGGCAAAAAGAAAGTATCAGTGTCTGATATGCTAAATGCCAATTCTGGGAATTGAGTGCCCAGAGGCTAACCTGGAAATAGCTATCTTTGTTTACTCACTGCAACAACCTCAAATGAGAAATTATCTCATCATACTGCCCATCTAGGTTATAGTCCAGAGAGTGGTCCCTTAAAATGATTAAGCCTTGAAATAATTTGATTTTGGCCCAGAACATTTATATTGGCCCACATCAATATGCCACGGTGTTCCCCTTCCTACTCCACTCTGCTCTGCACAAGGTCAATCAATAACACCAAAGTGCCACCTACTTGCCTTTCAAAGGGCCCTCAGTATCCCCCTTAGTCTGGATTTCACAGAACTTAAGTGATTTATTCATAAATTAAGAAGTGAAATAATGTCATTGCCTGGATTATTTACCTGATAATGTTAGAATGGACTAGATTTATACCAACTTTTGTGTAAGAGATGCTTCAAAATCCCTAACAGACAAAGGAGAGAGTACAGCTAGCTGTGGATGCATACATGACACAGATGGATACAAAGTGCATTTCTAAATACAACCTCTAGGGGCGCCTGGGTGGCTCAGTCAGCTAAGCAGCTGCCTTTGGCTCACATCATGATCCTAAGGTCCTGGAATCCAATCCTGCATCAGGCTCCTTGCTCCGCAGGGAGCCTGCTTCTCTCTCCACCTCTGCCTGCTTGTGCATGCTCTCTCTCTCTCTCTCTCTCTCTCTCTCTCTCTCTCTCTCTGACAAATAAATAAAATCTTCAAATACAGCCTCTAACTTTTTTACTTCTGTGCCACAGGTGAAGTGGATTAGCAACAGGACTATTTTGCTCATTCATTCAATCACCTATTCATTTACTTCTTTACTAAGTTAATACCTGAGGAGAGCCATTCTATCACTGCATGCTTTCTTCTCTGTATTCTTATCACTCTTTGTAAGTCACTTATAGCATAATTCATTTTTAGTAGGTAACTCCTAAATATCTCTAAACTTAAGGAAAAGATGCACTGAGAATTTTTTGTGATGCTAAGATTAATGTCCAGTTAATTTAACTGTGGTATTTTTTACAGTAAAAATGTAGCAACAAACTAAATATTTAGCAGTGGAAAAATTGTTAAATAAATGATGGCACATGTGTACATTCCAAGTGCTGTAAAATCAGCTCAGTGCTCATGTGAAATGTTTAATGATGGCAAAATATTGGTCATATGTTAGTAGAAAAAAAAGATATAAAAAACTTTTTTCTCATTCCTCAAATAATTCAAGTTATAATTAAATATTCATGAATAAAATATACCGACATGTTAAGTGATCATTTCTGAATTAGACAATTAAGACTATTATCTGTTACCTTCTTTATATATAATAAGCATATATAACTTTTATAATCCCAAAACAAAACCACAGAGGGTTGCTTTTCATGTACGTGTGTGTTTTCAGTAAGCCCATTATGTGTATGATACTATGTTGTCTCTGTAAGGGAATCAAAAGAAAAATAAAATAGGCTGATTCTCCTGGAACTTATAATGGGGGACACCAAAGAGACAAATGATTTTTAAAAATAGCACCACAAAAGAGGATTAAAGCTGGAACCGATAAACATATTATAGAGTGCTACCACTGAGAGAATTAAGAAATGTGGATTTTGTGGGGGCTCCGGAACAGGAAATATTGCACGGAGGCAGACACAGCTGGCTCTGAATAGGAGGAAGAAATGAGGAGACTAGGGAATGCATCAAAGCATGGGGTCAGTCCCTATTTTTTCTTCTTTAGGAATCTTTATTAGAGAAGAGTTTATGTTACATAGTCAGGGCTCAGTTAGAAAAGCCAGAAAAAGAAAAAAAAGAAAAAGAGAAGCCATTCCATGTATTTTAAACAGAAAAGGATAGAATACAGGAAATTAGGCACTTATGAACTACAGAAAGGCCTAGACAAAGTCAGATCTAGAGGTTAAGAACCTGCAGAAAACCAATAACACTTCATAGTTGCTCCACACATCCGGGGAAGGTAAATAGCAAAGGAAAACAGAGGTCATTATAAACCTCATCTCTGTAAAGCCCTAGTCTACTATGAAAGTAAGAATAAAATAGCTTCTGCCTCCTTTCTTTCCAAATCTTGTATAAGTGTGTCTACGAGGCAGAAGGTCAAGCTATCCAAAACACTAGAGACAAAGTAGTCTAGAAAATGTACTTCGCAGGCTTGTAGCCTTTGCCACAATGAATAAGTCAGAAAAACACATAATGAATGAATGCTGGGTAGCTAACTCCTCACCCACATATTTACCACATATAATTACAAAAAGCCCTGAAAACCAGGGGAAAGAGTTTATCCTCAAAAATAAGCAAACAAAAAAAGTTTCCTTAAGCAGATGGAAAAAGACATACTGTGTTGTGAAAGGGAGTTTGTTAAGAAAAACTATCTTACTATGGCAAGTGTATTTCAGGTTGCTTCACTGTCACAGAGTACCATGAAAAATACCAACAACCTTCAAGAACCAAAAGAAAATCAGAAGGAAGTCCAAGTTATATGGGGTCAAGTTAAGGACCATGTGCCCAAATCTCACGGGGTCTAGAGCTGGTTTACACACACCGTGTGTAAAAAAAAAAAACCTGACCCTTTCAATAGGTCGGTTTGTTCAAACAATAAATTCAGTATGAAAAGCAGGAAATCCAGCTGGTTTTTTAAGTGTTGCTCTGATAGCAACACAGACCCAACTTATAACTTCTACAGTCAACACTGGTCAAATGAGAACTGTCGCGGTTCTGTGCTCTAGTCCTCTGTAGTGATGTCTGCACTTAAATACTATTTTTCCTATCATTGCATATCTTATTTTCAACATTTCTGCCTGCATGGTTTAAGAAAATTATATTTCAGATCTTTAATGCATTATGAATAGAATGATTTTAATATGAATTCTCACTTGCTGAAAGATAATTTCTGTTTATAGCAAATTTCAAATGGCAAAAAAAACCCCAAAACCCAAAATGTCAGAACCCTCAAACTCTTCTCACTTGTGGGTATGAGTGGGGTAGGTCATTCTTTACAATGGAGAAAGTCATGAAGAATTCTGAACAAGTTACCCTTCTTCCCTACTATCCTGTCTTTATGACCTACTGGTCTGTAAATTCTTTGGATGCAGATGGTGTGCTTTATGTTTCCCAATACTACTGACCTCAGACACTTGCCTACAGCTCTTGTTTGGTGAATAAATCTATTCTAATCGCCTCCATATCATTGCTGTTATATCACAAGTCTGCATGGAGACCTGAAATGATGAAACTTTCTTAGCTTAGAATTTTATTTAGAAGCCATTCAAAAGCAGCACTAAAGGAGAAGGAGATGGCTGAAGAGGAGGAGGAGGAAGAAAGCAAGCAAGAAAGAAGAGATGAGAGCCACTTGGGTGGCTCAGCGTGTTAAGCCTCTGCCTTTGGCTCAGGTCATGATCCCAGGGCCCCGAGATCGAGCTCTCTGCTCACCAGGGAGCCTGCTTCCTTCCCACTCTCTCTCTGCCTGCCTCTCTGCCTACTTGTGATCTCTGTCAAATAAATAAATAAAATCTTTTAAAAAAGAAAGAAAGAAAGGGAAGATTATGAGAGGGAAGGAGGTATGATACAAAACTTCTACCAAGGGACTGAAAATAGCTTTCCCAAAGGAATTATGGTGAGAGCTGGACGAAACATACAGTAGGGCAGGTGGAATCATATATGGTCTTGTCGAGACCCCATTATAAAAGATGTGTACTTAATATGCCCATATTTAGAAACCAAAGCTGAGACTATGGAAGATGTGTAGGTAGCTCCTAGAGTATGTTTGTAAAGATGCTCTGAACCACGACAAATCTCTTGAGGGGAGGCAAATAGGAAATTCTATATAAAAAAATCATGTAAATAGTGTTCTCTGTGATCTATAATTTCCTAAATTGATTGATTTTTTTTGGTAAGACTGCTCATATTATTAACAATATATATGTCTTATGATCTTAGCTCCTCAGCTCAGCTACCAGGAACTATGATCAAAGTAAGCACTTTTGCTACTTTTGGAGAAATCCTTTCAAGTCAATTTTCCTTGGATCAGCTTTCAACATAAATTTTGTCCCTTGTGGAGAAATTCAGTACAATGTATGCAGGCCCATAAAATAGGAAAGCCTATTTTCATCAAAGAAGTGGGGCGCTGCATATTTATGCACAATGCCCCATGTAAATCAAGAAACCACAAAACTAAAGGCATGAAAAACTCCAGGTCTTTCCACAGAATACTGTGGTTGGTGCATTTTTATGTGAGAAGAAGTTAAAACGGAGACTCAGATTCTTCTGAGTGGCTGCAGTGTTTTGCCTTAATAAAGATCTGCAGCCAGAAAGAATTGCCATCAATTCCCAACATATTTTCCTTTCCAAAATTACATTTCTCTTATAAATATCCCTGGAAAACAACCTTAAGAATCCAATAAACTCTGAATCACTTTACCAGTGACCTTCTTTCTGGTTAAATGTTCTCGTCAGCATCCTGGAGGAAAAATTGAAATTTGTGATCTTTTCATGAGCCATGCAGATGAAACCTGTGATTGAGAACTGAGGGTTTTGAGATACTTTCTAAGCAGGGAACAGGATTTCCATGTCCAGAATCCTATAGAAGGCCTATCTGTGCACTTTGTCATTTTGTTCCTTTTTGGTTACTCCACAGGCTCGGAAGAATTTGTGTGGTAATAGTATAATTAAACAGCAGGTTTAGGTTTAAATGCACCAGGAGGGATTTTTGTCCCCCCCCTTTCTCTGACCCTCTCCTCCCAAACTTTTCCACCCCATGGGCAGCAGCTTTGCAAAGCTCACCTTTACTGTCCACTTGGTTTGTATTTTTATCTGATTGGGAATGATGTACCTGCAGAGGTTTTGCTTTTTATCCTCTCCTATATTTCAAAGCTTGTTCCTCCCTCAGTCCTGACACTGGCAATCCTTTGTGGTTTTTCTTGGACCTCAAAGGCTTAATGGTCCAGCACAGAACTTGAATCTTCGGAAATCTATCCCAACCACCCCTAACACCAGCTTCAGAGAAGTTCAGGGAGCAGTCAGTCAGAAGAGCAAAAGTGGTGCCCATGGTTAAATGTTCCAGGGAGGTTTCTGTCTTTAAAATCAAGTGACTATGTTAAAAGATTGCTTTAAAACCCACTTCACTACAGGTATGAAGATGAAACAGTCTCAAAGTTAGTTAGCTCTCTTCCTGAATGTTTGGTGGCCCCTTTCCCAGGGAAGGGAGTAGGGAAGAGCATGACTTGGGGGAGGAGAATTCCAGCTTGAGACCAGTGCTAGGGAAGTGGGGTAGCAGTAGATGCCTAGTTGTCTCACAGCACAGACAGTAATTCAATAAATGCAGTTAAGCAGATATGACTAAAAGAGGGATTCTATAATGCTCATCAAGGCTCCTCTTTAATACTTTCTTGAAACTTCAAATGAACTAAGCTACTATTTCAACTCCTTGGAGATTAAAACTTTGCTCGTTTCTTTGTCATGGGTTACCTCTTAGGGAAGGCCTGATGTGAGGGACAGGGGGAGAGAGAAAAAAGAAGAAGCAAAGCTAACATCTGTGTGTTACCAATGTGTCCAAAACTCTTCTTACAAATATTAACTTATTTAATCAACAACCCTTTGCACAGGATTATTACTCCCATTTTACAGATGAGGAAATGGAGGCACAGAAAGGTCCATAACTTGCTCAAGCATGTATAGCTAGCTAGTCAGTGGCAGAGCAGGGTTTCCAACCCAGGAAGTGTGACCTTGGAGTCTAAGCTCTTCAGCAACTAGATTTCTGAGGGCTACATTAGGGCTCTGTTTTTAAGGCCTGCTGGGACTAATCACACAGACATACCAACAGACAGACAGACAGACACACACACACACAAACACATAGGCTTCCCAAATCTCAATTGCTTAAAACCAGAAAAGTTAACTCCTCATGCTGGGTCCAGTGAAGGCTGCTGGACAAGCTCTGGTCCCTGTGTCCACTGAGGGACTCAGGCTGTTGGGAGGCTTCATCTCAGCATGCACTTCCATAAAAACCACTGCAGCGAGGGCAAAGGTGGTGGTGGGGGCGGCTCACACCACAGCTCTTACAGCTACACATACCACTCTCATTCACACTGTATTTGTCACTGTAAGTCATATGGCTACACCCAGTCTGAAGAGAACTGAGAAATGCCATCCTACCGTGTATCCTTAAGGTAGGGGGACAGTAGGTGGGGGAGGTTAACCAAATACATTGGATGAACAGCACTAATGAAAGACAGCAGCACACCTCTGTGGGACCCACCCAGGTCTCTTATCTCCCCCATTTCCCTCTATATCTTTCTGCCCTTCCAGTGGGAAATGATTTTGAAATCTCTAAGGGAAGACCCACATTCCTTAAACTTTGGGTTTTCTAGTGCATGATTATTTATTGACAATATCTTTGTCCATGTTACCTTGAAGCCCAAGGATTTTTGAACACATGATCCAGAAAGAGACTTAAAATCGATGGGCTTTCTGCTCTGCATTTCTTCCCTGTGGCAATGCGTATAGGCTATTATCTGCTTGAAAGTGAAGACAAACAGAAGTTAACATTTCAAAAATATTAATCTATCACACTACTAAACGATAATAAAATCTGAGAGCTCAGATATTCGTGCAAAAATTTCTTTACTTTTTCAGTCAAATCACCTTTCAGTCATTAAATTAAATCTCAGTTGGGATTTAATTCATCTCTGCTTCTTCCTAGTCTTTCTCCCTCTCCAGTCTCCACGTGCACTTTCTACGCCCCACGTTCGACTAGCATCACAGCCAGGATTCAAGCTCTTAACATTCAGTTCTGAGGGCCAAGGGCAGACCTTTCATATGCATCATTGATGAAGGGTTTGTCAACTTCAGAGTGAAATCTTCTAGGGCAAAAACAAGCATGTGTCATGTCAATAGTGATAGTCTTTTGCATAGCGTTCTTCCACTGTTGTATTAGCAGGATTTCTATCCCTTTCCTCCTATAACCAGGAGACCAGTCCCAGGAGGGATGAGGGAACACTAAACCTGCATCCTACCATTGACATGAGTACTTAGCACGTCCTGGGTACATGACAAACTGTCTCCCAGACCCATTAGTGGTCTCATCCCTTTAACACTAGCACCTTTCTGAGCTAGTAAGTGACTGAAACATGGGTGCTGTCTAAATCTAATATCTAGTAGTACTGCCTATATCAGTACTTTTAAATATGCCTAGGTCAGCAGTTTGTAAATATGAGGATTCCTTTCAAAATAAAAATATAGTTGAAAAAAGATATACAGATGGAAAGTATGCACATGAATAGATGTTCTACGCATCATATGTCTTCAGGGAAATGCAAATTAAAACAACAATGAGCTACAACTACATACCTATTAAAATAGCCAAAATCCAGAACACTGACAACACCAAATGCTCGTGAGGATGTAGAGCAACAGGAACTCTCATTCATTGTTGATGGGAATGGGACAGTCACTTTGGAAGGGAGTTTGATGATTTCTAACAAAACTAAATATAGATCCAGCAATTTCACTCCTTGGTACTTATCCAAAGGAAATGAAAATTTATGTCTACACAAAAACCTACACACAGATGTTTATAGCAGCTTTCTTCATAACTGCCTCAATGTGGAAGCACCTAAGGTGTCCATCAGTAGGTGGATGAATAAATAAACTATGTTGCACCCAGACCATGGAATATTATTCAATGCTAAAAAAAAAAAAAAAAAAAGCTATCAAGCCATGAAAAGACACGGAAGAAGCATAGTTGCATATTACTAAGTGAAAGGAGCCAATATGGAAAGGATTTCATGATTTACACCGTGCTCAAATGCAAAGCTTTGGATGCAGCAGCTCTTAATCTAGAGATCTATGAACTAAAAAAAAAAAAAAAAAAATGCAGGATATCTGGCCCCTCTTAAACTTAAAGTAGAAAGTGAATACAGTTTTTATAAGGAATTGACAATGTTCCAACACCCAGAGTCCAATTCATTCAAAGTCCAGAATGTTTTTCTTGTCATCAAACCAAAATAAGCTAGCAGTATAAAACTCTGCTAGTTGCTCTTATACTACCTTTTTTGTTTTTTGTTTTGTTTTGTTTTGTTTTGTTTTACATCCAAATTCCTCCTGGTTTTATTATTCACTGAGATGGGACATGATAGAGCTGAGTGTATTTGATAATGCCCAACCATTTCTATTAGAAGGGCATGGACTATAAACTAGAGCTAATATTACCAGCCACCACTTGCTATGAGGTCCCCAGTATAGGCCGTTCCTTGGAAGGCTACTAACAATCATGACACTAGGTACAGAGGAGGCTCTTGGTACTAAGTTAGGGAGGAAAAATAAAAACTTCAAAAATGAACGTGGATCCTAAATTTCTAGAGAGTAGTTGTGTTTATAAAGACTTTGTTAGACTCCTAAAACTCTGTTTTAACACATTTTTTTAAGAGGAAAGAAAGGATTTAGCACAGTTAGCTCCATGGTATAGCTGTTATGTTTAACAGAGGTGCTGTTGTTTGATGTTACTTGTGGGTTTATTGATCCTTTTCAGTTACTGTGGTAGCTCTCTGTGAGAATTTTAGAGTTATTTCCCAGTTACCCACTGAAGCCTTATTCATCCTTTGTTCTTTTTTTTTTTATTATTGCTTCCAAACACAATATATTTTCTAGCAATAAGAATGGCATTCTGTTGGAAAAAATAACAAAAGTGAGAACTAAATTATTCTCAATAATTATTGGTAAGCAAATGGGTAACAGAGTCAATAACATCTGTTAAATTTTCTGTGTCTCAACCTGGAATTCATTCCCTTGCAAAACTGAAATCCAGGAGAGTTTTCCTGAAACCAGTACCACAGTACTGCAATGGAGAGAACACAATACCACAGTACTGCAATGGAGAGAACATAAGTCACTCTTCAGTGGTAGTCATTTATTCTACTATGCATATGTTGGCCAGGAAAGAGTGTGTCTCTTAAGCTTCAGAATTACTAGAGCTCTGCTAATGAGAATGGAACATTCTAGAGTTATACAAAGAGTTGATGGTCTCAGAACAGGAATAATTAAAATAATAGTGAAAAAAACAACACAAAATGAAACAAAGCCAACTCCTGGACTTAAAAAAAAAAAAAACTCAACCCTAATCAACGAAAGTAAATCTCAAAAACATGTCGAATAAAAAATAAGTTACACAGAAAACTATATACCATGGGATATAATTTATTTAATTGTCAAATATGTAACTATGCTATATTTATGAATACATACACACGGAAATATATATACACCAGCTTTAGTGTGGTGGCCTTCTCTGAAGTGGGAGCAGAGTGTTTCTGCAAAGCATTAAGAAATGATTTCAATTATACCTATAACATTTTATTTATTTTATTTATTGGATGCCTGCAATATTATTCCCCATACTTTCCTATATGCTTTATATATTTCATAAGTTAAAAAAATTTACAAAGATTCAGAGTGCTTTCCAAATAATATGCCAACCCTGTAATAAGGAACTGGCAATGACTGCAGACTAGCATAAAACCTAAAAGAAAAGTTCACAAAAAGTAACCAAAGAAGAACGTGGGTACGAGAAGGATAAGAATTAAGAGAAAGTGAATTCTATGAGCCTGTCCCTCTATAGGTTTCACCAATGCCTAAGAGTCTTTGCCAAAAACCAGAGCACCAAATAAGAGTTTCTACACAACTGTCTATCTCATTACTCATTCTGGATTGCCTTACCCTTAAACATTGCTTAAGTTTGTCTAATATACATGCCCGAAGGGTGATCTAGACCTTCCCACCCTGACACATCACATCCTCAGGTGCTTTATACTTGTTGGGCTGATGTTGCCACCATTTTCAATATCTGATTAGCACTGAGTGTAAAGGTATCAAAAGACAGTGAGTTCCCTGAAATTTAGATCTACTCCTTTCTGTCCTATTAACACGGTAATAACCCTAGATCTACACTGGGATACAAGAATAAAAACTAAGCATAAGGTGAATTTACCCAACTAGAATGGTAATTCCTTTATTTGCTGGTTCAGTAGCACAAGGAGCCCAAAATATCCAAGTGGAAGTCACAGCTTCAAGCTCAATGGATGTGTTACTATATCCCTTGGTGAAAGCATCACTTCACCAGTCCTGAGGATAAGGACTTTTAATCTAGCACACTTTAAGACTGCATAGATGATAAACACGATTTCACAAGGGGATCCCTGGAAGAGATGATGAGAGAGCCAGTCCTACTTCCACACAGTTCCCGAATCCAGGTGGTTTAGCTATTGAGTACATAACATTTGAAACACTGATCATTAGTTCAATGTATAAACTCCAACCTTGTGAACAGATCCTGTACCTTGTGGAGAATGATACTCTAGCTTGTACCTTAACTGAGCTTTTAATAAGCCCTTCTATCATCCTACAAGGCAAGTTTTCCCACACGATGTGGATAAGGCAGTAGCAGTGGATCACATGGGTGGTCCTGCACCCAGAGTCATACCTTCTTTATGAGATAGTTTCCCAGGCATTAAAAGCCCTTAAATGATAGTGTTGGCAGAGTCACTACCAAGTTATGAAACCAAATCCATAACTAAGTTATCGGATAATGGTTAACAACTCCAGGGTTGAAACAGATCTGGTATAATTAGCCTGCCCCTAAATGGTTATCTGGTGTCTCTAAGGGATGATATCCAGTCAAGAAGTTGGACTCAGTCAATTTGGGCTAGCAGAAGGGCAGCCAGACATCCTCAGCGTTAGTGATAGCCAGCCTCTATGTCCACCCACCATGATCACTACTCTGTTCACAGACCCATTATGTAAGTAGAAAGACTGGCTAACATCTGCAAAATGAGTCATCCTACACCGCAGATATACAGTGACTCTCTGAGGTAGATGTTGGTGGGATGTGAGACCTACCTATTCTCAATTTCTGTGCCCATTATCATCGGTGTATCCATGTGTCTCTTCCTTAAACTTCATCATTGCTGGTCTTCTAATCTTGTTCTTTCAACATCCCTAAATAACCAAATAATTGATCATACCTTAGATCAATTCCTCACTCATAGAGTACAAACATTCAAGTGCATGCTTGCAGTTCTACCCATGGGTAAATGTCCCTTCCTAACTGTCTTTCATGTCCACATCTGAGAAAGCTGTCATGTAGTGGTGACTCACTCCTTCCCAGCAGTAACATATTGAGCTCTGCTGGTTGTTGAAGGAAACTTCACAGAAACCATAAATTTTTTGAGAGCAGTGACAGGAATGTGAACCACCTGTTCGTGTGATTTACTTGTGCCTCCTGCAACTGTGTGAACGTTTCTATCATAAAAGGATTCCTGATGTACCTGCCTGGCATCATCACCTTAGAAGATCTGTTAACACCCTGATCATGATGGGTGCCTCTGGTGGCATATTCATATAAGGTTCCTGCATCAGACTTTTAATCTCTTCTAGGGCATGGTAGCACACCACAAGCTGCTTTCAAGCAGTGAGTCATATTCTTCCCCAGAACACACTTAGAGGTCTGCACTGTGACTCTCTTGTGGGGGCTTTCCAGACACTGTGCAGAGCATCCCCGTACCCCTGTAGCACCACTGAACTTGCGGGGCCACATAATCCACCCAAGACACAGGTTCCTTAAAGAAGAGATTGAACAGGGATCCTTTTTCACGTGGTGTATTGGGGAATGCTCCTAGAAAAGGGAGGTGAGAGTAGAAGATATGTTTACGTCTTAACTCCCCCGGTGCCTCAGAATGCGACCCTATTTGAAAATAGGATCTTTACAAATGTAGTCAAGTTGAGACGAGACCCTGAGGGGAGACTCTAATCCAATATGACCTTGTGTCCTTATAAAACATGGAAACTGGGACAGAGAGACAGGCCCACATGGAGAATGCCTTGTGAAGACAGCAGAGATTAGGTGACACAATTCTAAGCCAAGGGGTGCCAATGACTGCCAGCAAGCCAAAAGAAACTAAGAGAGGAACATGGGTCAGAGTCTTCCTCAGAGCCCTCACAAGGAACCAACTCTCCCAAACCTTATCTCAGACGTCCATCCTCTAGATCTGTGAGACAACAAATTTGCTTAAGTCACCCAGTTTGAAGTGCTTTTTACAACAGCTCTGGCAAAATGATACAGAGCATGAGGGAAATTTGGGGTGTGGTAAATATGACCCTTATTTTGATTAGCATGGTGATTGAGTGAGTTCAAAACTCCTAGAGCTCAATACTAAAAGTGGCTCATTTTGTTGGATATAAATGATTCTTCAATAAAGTTGATTTTAACAACTAAATTTAATGGATTACTTACTATGATTTCAAAGTTATGGCTGCTGCTAATCATTTTTTGCTCTTCATGCTTACAGGCTACTTCATGCCAGTTATTAACTACTCTGATTCCTAATTGAAAATTAGTTCTGATTACTGTGAGAATGTAAGAAAGGACTACATAGTGGGTACAAGGAGGTTTGTCCAGGACTCAGTGATTCACGGGGCGCCTGCAGACACATCCATGGAAATTGGCAACTGCAGACAAAGCAGGTGCAAGGGTAATCCAGGCCGTCTGGATCCTGAGCCGTGTTCAGGTACCACATTTTTGAAAATTAAATATTAATGAAAAATTGTAAAAAAGAATCACTCTCTATACCCCACTCCATACATATATACTTCAAATACATCAAAATCCTGGGTAACTATATTTTAATTAAAAAAAATAAAATCTCCAGGAGACAGACTTTTGTTCATGAAGTTTGAGGTAAGATTTCGGGAAGGGAGTAAGAGAAGACTAAGACACAGGAGAGACTGGATAAGATATTCCTTAATTAAAGGCTAGGGTTGCAACGCCTATTCAGAGTTAGGGGTTTGTAGTGCATGTCTCAGTGTAACAGAAAACCCAATCCAGCCCCTTGCATAAAGCTGAAAGAAGGGATAACACTGTCCTGCCCCTGAACCTGGTCCTACACTGTATCTTACTGCCACTCACATACAGTATCCATGATTAAATTATTCTTTATAAATGTTGGTACTTAAGAATTTCTTAAAAAAAAAAAAAAATACCGGTAGAAGAATAAGTCCAAATTCTAGTGGGGGGAACTGATGTTTATTTTGGAACTTAATGAGCTTGAGGAGTGTCTGGGACATCTGAATGTCCCAAATATCCAACAAGCTTACCTGGAGAAAACTGAAGATAAGTATAACCTAATGATAAGGACTGGGAGGCAATAAGGGAAAGGCTGGAAACATAAAAGACACTGTATGAAACAGGACAGTGGGCAGAAGTCAGAAGCCTGGGGCACCTGGGTGGCTCAATGGGTTAAGCCGCTGCCTTCGGCTCAGGTCATGATCCCGGGGTCCTGGGTTCGAGTCCCACATGGGGCTCTCTGCTCAGCGGGGGCCCTGCTTCGCTCTCTCTCTCTCTGCCTGCCTTTCCGTCTACTTGTGATCTCTGTCTGTCAAATAAACAAATAAAATCTTTAAAAAAAAAAAAAAAAGAAGAAGAAGAAGTCAGAAGCCTGGGGTTCGCCAACACCTGAACAGTGAGGATCAACGGCCACAGACAGGGAGGCTGACTAGAAGAAGGTGGTGTTACCTATGCTAAGCGCAGAGTAGGCAAGCGTGAGCAGAAAAGCCTGGAAGCTGCAAAGGGAACAGGCTCACTGGAACTGGCAATGAGATGGTAGCTGATAATCTCCAAGAGCAGTTTCCAGCATGTGGGAGGTTGAAGCCAATCACAGCAAATTGAGCAATGAATGCTCAATGATGGAATCGCATGCAGTTAATATGATAAGAAGAGAAGGGTAAGAAGAGTCTAAGAGACATTTCCATGAGACAAGAGTTGAGAAGCTACTTCAGATGGGAGACACAGTGTCAAAGCCAGGTAATGTGAAAATGGGAGACACCTGAATTTCTTCAAATGTGAGTGGGAGGTGCGCCTGGGTGGCTTCCTGGGTTAAGCCTCTGCCTTTGGCTCAGGTCATCATCCCAGGGTCCTGGGATCGAGTCCCGCATCAGGCTCTCTGCTCAGCAGGAAGCCTGCTTCCCTTCGTCTCTCTCTCTGCCTACTTGTGATCTCTGTCTGTCAAATAAATAAATGAAATCTTTAAAAAAAAAAAATGTGAGGGGGAAAGAGCACAGAAAAGTTAATGAGGTGAGAGGGAGAAATGTTAGTAAATGGAATCATACCTGCCTGAATGAGGACGGAGATGGATTTAAGGCAACAGATGAAGAAGTGGCATAGGATAAGAAGAAAGACCCCCTATTTTCAAGAAGTGTAGGAAAATCCATCACAGGGCTGTAAATATGGATAAGCCTCCCAGTAGAGAAACAAAAAATTATCTGAAAGAGAGCGTATATGGAGTCCTTGAAGTAATAAACATGATTTAAAAGATATCAACCCCAAAAGAATGCTTTGCATGACAGAAGTCTATTTTTTTTTTAGATAAAAGTCATATTATATCAGCCACACTGAATCCAGTACATTTAGAGATTGTTTTGTATACAAAAACATATTCACAAAATAAGCCTCATGGGTAAAATTAACTGTCACTAAAAAGTCTGCATAGGAATGCAAAACACAATTTTCTTAGTGTATCCTTTCCCAAAGGGACCTACTTTGATAGAAGATAGAACTGGATCACGCAGAGTCATATAGCCTATATCTTACAAAATCACTCTTAAAAAATAATATCATTTCTCTGGTTAAATATTAAGTTAGATGTGGAGGTGCATGTCTGCACCACTGTCGAAGCGCTGTATTTACACAGCAGGGGGTGGATACAGGTGTGGAAGAAAGACAGGGGTTGGAGGGAAACCCTATCCTTCACTTGTTTCCTATATTATGGACCACAGCAAAAAGTTGCCAGCTACCAAGAGCCACTGCCTCAGAACTGGATTCCCCTTTAGCTCAGAAATTCTAACTGAACTCTTTCTCCTTCCTGAGCTTCCTTTCTCTTTAGATCAAATACCTAATTACACCCCAAGCTTTAGATTTGCCCTCCAATCCCTCCTACAAACTGCCCGCATCCAGCTTCGTATCTTTGTCCATTAATGCAGAAGACACACACATCAAACTTCACGCAATAAAGGGAAATGAAAAACAGGTTACAATGGTTGTTTCTGTGTGCTGGCAAATAGCATTTGAAGTGAGTCAACACGCACCTTTCCCCAACCTTCCTTTACCTAGCGTGTGTGCCTGTTTGACACACAGCATCAGTAAATCAGGCAGTTTACTGACCTGATTGTAATTTCGAGCCCCTCAATTATACTGTTCTTTCCTTCCCTCAGATGGATTGAGTAAGATGGGAAAAAGTGTTAGCAGCTAATGTAAAACAAACATGCTGGCAGGTTAACCATTCGGTTCTTTAGTGAAGCTCCCTCTCCTGTTGTTATGATGGTCCACAGAACAATCACCCATTAAGCTGGGACTTGGAGAGGTTCTCCAAACTTAACAAGAATGTTACATTGCTGTCCGAGCCCCACACTTCGTCTCAGCCAGTATGCCTGAGGTTTCCTAGGGCACAATTTCATACCACTTTCTGTACCTCCACACATCCGAAGTGGGAAGTAATTCATACTGGACATACCACCAGCTCCCTACAACTCGCTATTTTGAAGTAATCAGGTATGAAGCAAATCTCCTGACCACAAGTTAGCACCTTATTGCCCTGCCTGCCATGGAGTGCTGAGAGTCTGAGATATGTACCCTGACCAAATGGGATTACGTGAATAGATATTTTCTAGAAATTATGACTTACGAGTGCCGGCCTCATTTCCCTTTGCCTGGTGATACCCTCACAAAGGCCATTTAGAAAGGATTCGGCAGCTTGCAAGGTAACAGAATTTGAGTTCTCAAGTGTCCAAAGATCAGTGAATGCCATTTTTTTTTCCTCCTCTGAAGCATTTCTAATCACAATTTAGTTACTGCCGCCTAGATGCTGACTGAGATAAACCTATTTGGAACTCCAAAAATAGCATCTTCTGAGCTACATCTCTGTTTTCTGAGCTTCCCAAAGGAAAGCTCTCTAATGATTTGCAGCTCATTACAACCAGAATCTTCATAAATGGGATAGTTATTATTATTTTTTTTTAAATCTTGGAAGATGCCAGATTGACAGTGCTTAAAACTCGGGTCTTTGATTTGAGATTACACCCATGGTAACAGAGAAGTTAAAGTGCCAGTGAGTCAGCCAGCCTCTGCCTTCCACAAGGCACTGAAAAGCAGATTTCTAAATCTGAGCTGAAACAGTGATGTCCACATTCATTATCTGGCCACCTTCCTATGGGCCAAACGGACTTTCCAATTGAGATAATTAGGGAAGAACCAACATCTCCACCTCCTGGGGAGTCATGCCTCTGAAGATTTAACCAAAAACCAGAAAAAAGTCACAAGTTCTATAGCGCTTCCTACACATCACCATTTATAAAACTGAACCATTTTATTATACTACATCTAGGCCAATTATTTATGGGTTACTTATTTCAGAAATAAGATACGGAGGCATCACAAGAGGGAGAAGACCTTGTTTCCCTCCCTGTTCTATCAAATTAAGTCCCAGTTTCACCATTCCTGAAATACACGAGTGTCACATTTACATCCATTGTTCAATGAGCATTCCTCCCGCCACTCACAGAAACTAGAAAACCCTTAATTGCATAGTATGGTCCAAACAGGAATGGCACAAAACATAATTTCTCAGAGAAAGAGGGAATGGTTGATTAGCGTTTGTTCTGTTCAGGTGGCTCGTTAATTTTCAGGATGGTTCTAAGAAGAACCTGCTACTAAGAGCATTAAGACGAGAGGGAATATCAACTTCTACAAGAAGAAAACAGTACTCTTAAGACATTAATTTTACTCTAGAGAAAATTTAAAAATCTCCTCGCTTCAAGCAAGTTCAAAAAGATTATATTCTTCTATTGATAGAAATGCAACCTCTCAGAGCATGAGAATGTTTCCAATAGAACTTCTGGTCCCAGGTTATTAAGGCTATACCTTTATACAATGCTTGCTGGCTGACCTATGTCTTCATGCACCTTGGACATGGCACTCTCTTCCCTCCTATCCTCATTCTACTAGTTTAAAAACAAAAAGAAAGCATACAAAAACAATGCTTCCCTAACCCACTTGATTGGTGATTAAATTTTCCTTCATAGATTATGAACATTTCATTTCCCAATTAAAAGGATGCCTTAATCCAACACCATTGGTTACTGGACATCAAGACCTTACCTAGGAATTGGTTTTAATAAGTGAGAGGGCCATGTGGGACAAGGGTAACTGTTTTGGAAGGACAGATGCCATAATGAGGGAAAAAATGAGAAATAAACAGGAAGTTAAAGGATATTTAAGATAGCTAGGTATCCCACAAGTAACCCAGGACCAGCTTTACTATTGAGACTGGCTTGTTCAAGAAGTATTCTACAGTCAGACATGCTTTGATCCAAATCCCATCTTTGTTGTACTTACTGGTCTATGAGACTTAGGGTGAATCATCTAATGTCTCTAGACCTCCTTTCCTCTTCTATAGAATATGTTACCCAGCCCTTAATGGAGATTTCAGTATATAATACCACTATAGATATGTGACTGTGTCAGAGCCCCACAGGAGGGACCCAGAGGAACCCTCAGGTGAGAGACACTGGCAATGAATGATGGTATCAACTATTCATTAGAAAACAGAAGAATTATACATACAGAGATTTTTCCTAAAATTCCTTACAGACGATCTAAACAGTTATTAAAATGTGAAATTGGCTGAAATGCCCTATTTTCTCAGACGGTCATTATGGCAAAGAGGATGTTTAGCCCAGGCAGACCCATGCAGAGGTGAGCAACAGGTTGTTTTGCTCCTGGTCATCATGATCAAGTTGGTCTTCATGACCCCCTCAGCTTGACTGTGCTTTAGACAGGTTTATTCCAGAGTCCAAGCCTCTGGCCTTCCATTTCTCCAAGAGCATATTTTAGAAAACTTGTCACTGTAAATTCTTTCTCTACCCCTTTGAAATAAGTGTAAACCTCTCAGCCTCCTGCGAGTTTCACAACTTAGGAAATGTTTTTCTTAAGGGCCTAAGAATCATTCTTGAAATGTAGACATTGGGGAAGATAGCACCCCTCTCTCCCAGTCCCTGTGGAGGACAGAAGTCTAACTTCTAGGGTATCAATTAGCAAACACAGGAAGGTTATTCCCAGAAAAACAGCATTTGCAAGTTCCGGAATAACTAAATACGCTCAACGCCTCCATTGGCCCACCTCCTTTCTTAACATCTCCAGTACTTTTCCACGAGCTCATTCTCAGGGCTTAAAACCCTCCGCCTTTTGTTTCCATGAGGCTAAGTATCCAGACTTGTTCTGGGCTCTCTGCCCTGTCGCTGGCAATAGCACCAAAAAAAAAATTTAAAAAGTCAGCTTCTGTCTGTTCATCTTGTCCAGTGCCATTTATTCCCTTTAACAAGCTCCACTCTCATTTTAGAGCCTCCCTCTTGGCCATGAGCACCTCTGTCAACATCTACTTTAGCACAGTTTCCAAAACCTCTGAGAGGTAATGATTTGCAGGAGGATGAAGCTTGCAATAAAGGGGAGGTTCAGGGAAGTCCATCTACACTTGAGCTTTTTAAGATCCACTCTAGAATGTCTATGCCCAAATAGCTTCCTCTTGTGAGTTCACCTGTTCATCTCTCAGGGGTAAACTGGTATGGAGAAATGTATCAGTAAAAGCCTCAAATATGTTCACACCTTTTTATATGCATTGTCTTTTGCAATGTGTCTCAGCCACCTTTTCTATCAAGAAATGCAGTCTCCTTCTTCAACTCTTGAAATCTAAGCTTGGTCTTATGTCTTTCTTTAGTTAACGGGACATTAGCCAACAAGCCAGAAGCAGAAACTTCAAGAGCGTCCATGGGGGGCCCGCCCCTGCTTTCTCCTGGGACCCCTACGGTCTCCAAATAATAAGGAAGTACATAGAGAGATCCCAGCCATCACCAGTTTTCTAGCTGTTTCCAAACATGAGAATGCAGCCATTCTACCCCAGCTGATTCATCACAGCCCAGAACGTTTAGACAGTCTACAGAATCATGATAAATGATCAGTTACTATTTTTTTCAAATACAGCAAAAGCTGATACCATTGGGATGCTACATTTACTGAGAAAGCATGAATGAACGCCCAACCCAGAGAAATAAGAAACTAGCTGGAGAAGGAGGGACATCCAAGAAAACATTCTTTCATCATCATGAATCTCAAACCAGAAATGCTAGCTAGAATTTAAAAGAAGTTTTTTAAGGTAATTCGGAATCTCATAGAAAATCAATCTGTCTGTAGGACTAAAAATATCTCAGCTTTGAAACACTTTTTTCATTCTTATTAGACTTGAAAGCATGCCCATTGATCTAGCAAGAGCAATTTGCTAATAATTAGGCTGGCAAGGCAGGCTCAGGTTTGTTACCAAAAGGGTGGGTGAGGGGCCCCTTTAGTTCACAGAAGCCTCTGTCCTAACAAGTCAGAAAAGATGAAGCAGCAGCAACCGAAAATGCCTCTGTTCTCAAACCTTCAGGTGAGATTAAACTACATCACAGAAAAATAGTGTCCAAGCAAAAGGCACCCCATTGTGTACTTGATGCCTTCCCAGAGCAAACAGTCTTTAAGTCAGGTTCCCTTCCCAAGAGATCCCACAATAAATACTCATATTACTTTCATGTGGCACTTACTTCTTTTTCTTCTTCTTTTTTTCCCTTGGTCTTCCATGAGTATAAGTGATATGCACTGATTCACTTCTGCTATTAGACTTGAAGTTCCTTGAGGGCAGGGTCTGTGTTTAATTCATGCTTTTTGCTCCTACAGAACGAGACACAGAGAAGACGCTCAATAAATATTTTTTACATAAATGAATGGAAGAGGGCAGCTTCTACGTCATACGGGGGCTATCCTGATGACTACAGGGAGCTTGGCAAAAAACAGCCCCCTTCTTTGCGTCAGAAAGTTTACATTATAAAAACCTACATCAGTCATGACAATGTGTCATGTTTTTTTCACAAGTGTGCCTGATATTCCACCAGAAATCATGATACTTGACACATCTGTAATGTGTTTTCCTTTGAGCGAATGCGAGACATAATCTGTTATTTGCATTTCTTTTTGTCTGGGAGACCAGAATTCCAAGCAGGGGACAGGCTTCATGAAGTGCCAAGACAAAATTTTCTCCCTGAGATGACACATCATCAAACAAGTTGCATCTTGATGCAGATATTTCTTGGAAACTCAAACTACCTAAAAGTGGTATTGTTTTGTTTTCAAGTGGTTATTATGGTGAGATTGTTTTTACTGTTTCAGTTGCTCATACCCCAAAAAAGAAAAAAAAAACTATCCCTTCCCTTATAAAATATTTATTATTTTATATTTTAAAAGAAAGAACCAAATCAATTCTGTTTTGAAAGGCACATTAAAAATGTAAGCACAAAGTACAGGGCACATTTCACAGAAGATTAGAACTGCTAACAGTTTTTTCTTGTTTGTTTGTTTGTTTTTTCCCCCCATCTACCAGAAGAAATCAAATGAAGCCAGTTTGCCTCTGGGGTTTTAACATCATTACTATTCATCTTAATAATGAAGTTAAAATTAACTGAAAGAAGACAAAATGGAAAAAAAAATTCACTTCACTAACATGGGTTTACTCACATGAAAATGGATAAAAGTAATATCCTTTGGGCACAGTTAAAGAAAAAAATCAAAATAACCAGGTACCCCACGATGGAAGCAGTACCTCAAAGTCATTTTTTGTTTATGGAAGCATAAACTAATGCATAACACACACTTCATACCCATATATAAACATATGTTTGGGGGCACCTGGGTGGCTCAGTCATTAAGCCTCTGCCTTCAGCTCAGGTCATGATCCCAGGGTCCTGGGATTGAGGCCTGCATCGGGCTCCCTGCTCAGCCAGAAGCTCAGTCAGCTTCTCCCTCTTCCACTCCCCTTGCTTGTGTTCCCTATCTCGTTCTCTCTCTCTCTCTCTCTCTGTCAAATAAATTTAAAAATATTTATAAATAAATAAATAAACAAACAAACATATGTTTGGACACATGTATATATACATTAAAAAATAAATGCGGCTACGTAGAGATCTTTAAAATTATATTCAAAAAGATTACAAAGAAGATGCTCCACTCACCAGAACTGTTTCTGAATCACACATAACTAAGTGCAGGAACTCAGCTCTGGTTCATGTCAGCTCCCTATATTTTCTCTGTGGAATCTTTCTGTTGAAGAATGAAAAGACAATAGAAAGGTCAAAAGGGGCATCTCCACTCCACAGGGTCCTCAAAATGAGCACTCCTGCTTTGACTTTCATCCTTCCCCTCTGAGAGAAAAAACAGGCATCATGATCCTGGAAATGAACAGGAGTTTTCTTTAACCAATTAAACCCTTTTCAGAAAACTAAAGCTGTCATATTGGAGATACAATGATGGTAACAATAATGAATTGTAGAGCCAAGTTAGATCCTAAAAGATACTGTGTTGGCTTGGCTGTCAGGTGGGAACAGTGCTTACTCATTCACAGTCTTCTAAGGTAAAGTTTAGAACTCAACCATTTCTCTTCAAACTAGTAAATTATTTTGGTTTGGACTGGGAAAAAAAAAAAGGTACACTTCCAGAGGGCGTATGCAAAACTCCAAATTATAGGACTGAATTGATTTGTGTGTGTGTGTGTGTGTGTGTGTGTGTAAATTTGTTTTGGAGAGATCTTGACTTAACAGCTTAAATTTTCTTCATTTTGGAGAAACCAAACATAAAGAGCAATGTGAATCAGGACACAGTGGAAGCCCAAATTCTCATGAAGTTTTTATCTTTTCAAGTACACAATTCCAGAAACGTCAAGGGTAAAGTCAAGATTATCTATTCACAAATGATGGGATCATCTCCCCCCTGCCAATAATCATCACCCCTAATTCATCAGTTTCCACCCTCTCACTCTGATTCCTTTCAATATTTAACTTTTTTTATATTATGCTAGGTGCACAATGATAATAAGATATCAAAAAAGTCACACTAGCATATTATCTATTGTCTAAGATTTTACCACAGTAACCTGGTCGTATGGTTAATTCTAAGTATAGTTTGAGGAAACACTCAAAGTTACACACAACCTGTAACTGGGTAATATATGCACAGAAATCTTCCCCACAAAACATATATTTGCATAACAAAACTAGAGATGACTTAGGTGGATAAATTAACATGACTGGGAACTGATATCTAAGTAAAGATTTTAAATGATTTAATAATAACTTTCCATTGAAAGCATAAAGAATCATAGAATGATAGTGAGCAGTATAAAATACAATACAGGGTAGAAAGCTATGGAATCACAGAGTTCTAAAATGCATACATAATAGCTTATATGTCACCACCAACTGAAGAATAAAAAAGGTGCTTTGTATTACACAATTGATAACTTTGTGAAACACAAGGTATTCATTATGTTTACATGTAGGAAGCAGTTTTTCACAGTGGTTTGGTGCAGAGACCCTAAATCCATACTATTTGGATTCAGATGCCAGGTCTTCGCTCGCTAGCTGTGTGAACTTGCACAAGGACCTGAAAGGCAATGAACAGATAGCAGGCACATTAATAATAATGGGGTTGTTGATAGTATTAAGCACGCCAGTTCCTATAAAGCACTTAGCACAGACCCTGTGACATAGTAAGTATATCTCTTATTCATTCAACAAACACTTAAGCAGCACATATTATATTCCAGGTACTGTACTAAGTACTAGGAATTCAATGCTGAACAAAACCGACATAGTTCCTGTTTCAAGGAGTAATAATATGAGCTATAGTACTGTACCTTTTAATATACTTTAGATAAACAGCAGGTCCACAATGTTTATTGTGTGTGTATGTGTATGTATATGTGTGTGTGTGTGTGTGTATGTGTTTACATACTGTTCTAATGCAATACCATAATTGTTCTTTTCCTGATTTTTTTCTCTCTCCTGTGCCTGCCTGAGTCCCCAGTGCTCAGAGATATACACGGAAGATGTAAGGAACACATTACTCGACACTGACTAGATATTCATCAGAGCTTCAAGTGACCATTTCCCCCAAGCTCTACCCGTCTGGAACATGGAAAAGAGGAAAAGATGGCCAAGTATGAGAAGACCAGCATAACTGCCTTAAGATTGTGAAAACCATGTACAGCTTTAGAGATGTGGACTCTTCAACATTGTTCATTCTTTTCTGCTCTTATCTCTTGAGGATAAGAGCCAGACATTTAGAGGAGTAACTGCAAATACCATCAGGCTTCTATGTCTAAAGTCACCAAGAAAATTCAGTGCTCAGCCATGAGGCCTAGCATCCAACAATGGCTTTTTTGTTAGTGTCAGATGGCACGGAACAAGACAAGTGTATCCAAAAGTCACAGATGGAAGATCAGTTACATTTTTAAATGGCATTGTTATGGGCATTTGGCCAACAAACTTCTGAGATTCTGCTGTGAGGCAGACACTGGATTCAATATTGGCGATTACACAATGAGCAAACATGTACGGGCCCTACCATCCTGGGGATGAGAAACACAATTAATGAAATGATCATGCTAATGATTTAGGAATATCATCCCAAGGGAATATGCAATAAACAAACATAAACCAGAGGGGATGATCAGAGAAGGATTCATGAAAAAGTGATACTTTAACTAAGAAGGGTAAGTAGCCATTACTGAGACAAAGATGGGAAGTGGGAGTAGGGAGAGGATGGGGCCAGTGCTGACTTTGGGCTAATCTGTTACCCAGAAACAGGTACCTAATATGCCCTTGTACAGCAACTGATCTGAGAAGGGCAAAAAGAAAATGTGTTTTGTTTTGTTTTGTTTTGTTTTGTTTCCTTAGTAAAACCTAACAGGATAATGACAAACTAAAGTGTGCTGCTTTCTTGGATGTCTGATGCCCGATTGATGATCTGATACCTATGCACAGTGTTTCCAGCTTTGCTTTCAGATTTTATAGGAAAAAGACAAGAGTAAACTCTTATGTTCTTACCATTTTCAAAGTCATCATCTACACAGAATGTGGTACCATCAGAAATGAGAACAAGACCTATATTTTCCCTTCAGCCAGACAGAAGTAACATGTAGGAACACAAACATAAGGCTCTCCCCCTAAGAAACTATCATTTATTGATGACTAGCCCTACCTTTTCCACCTTCTTAAAAACAATATAAAGAAAAATGAAAGTCCAAGGGACTTTGCTCTCATACTTATACCCATGCTAAATTAGTAAAGAAACTTTAGGGGGAGACATACCATGAGAATCTCCACATTGATTTCCAATATATTGATAAGGCTTGATCTGGTTGTACCCTTACAAGTATTTCGTTCCATTAAGCAAAATCTGAGAGCTATAGTAAAAACTCTTGATTCAAAGTGTTTTATTTCTTCTAAGTTAGAATACTCCAAAGATGAAAATAAATCTCTGCTCTAGAAACAGAGAATGGTATCAAAAATTGAATGGGAAAGCAGTGACAAATTTTCACTCTGAAATAAATGTGTGAGACTAGCTGACAACGGGGAAGCGGATTCAGATTCTCACTCCTTTGGTGGTGTGGCTTAACACCAAATCTAATAGGCATTTAGCTGGCTGACTAGGGCAGGAAAAGGGGGTGTGCAGCCTCTGATGCCTGCATCTGTGAGAATGCACTGAAGCCACTAAAATTATCAATCAAGACTTGATGTTAGTGTCAAATTTGGTGATTTTTTTTTTCTTTCAAGGGGATAAAGCAAGAGAAATAGATAACTTTTGGCTCAAACAGTCCAAAGGAAAGTAAAAATAATCTCTGATAGCATGAATAGGGATTATCAAAATTGTTGTGTCTGCACAAAACTTGGAGGTTCTCATTTCTCACAATCAAGTGTCTACTGGAGATTACAAATTATTTTCATTTTGCTACTGTCAAGGAATAAAGTCGAACACCTGTGTCTTCAAGTGTTCCACCAGACAGCTACTTAGGTTTTAAAAAAAACATTACATCAGCACAGTGCAAGAGTAATACCAGTGCTTTGGTGCCTGGAGGAAAAATAGTACTACAGTTTTTTTAAAAAATGTGAATTACTTTTGATTTTTCATTTAGTATCAGGATTTTTACTCTTTACGCAAGTGACTGCACATGCATCCAAAGGGGAGTCGGGGTGGGGTGGGGGGAGCATCAGCTAAATGTCCGTTTCAGCTGTGCTGTAGAATTCACCTAGGTACAGTGGGCTTGCCAATAATAAACAGCAAAAGTTATATTTTCTCCTCAAGAGAAGAAAAGCCATGAACATCGGTCTCTATTCAATTCTAATCCAGATCCATGGAAATGAAGGGAAGGAAAGTTAGGGATTATGGTCTGTTTAATCTGTTATATCTGCAGGGTGAATGGCAAGGATAGAAAGAATATGCCATCTAATAAAAGATTAATGTGAGAACTCTTCTGAATGATAACCATATTGCTTCCTCCCAAAGCTAATTATGCCTTTGAATCACATTCAGAAGAGAAGACACAAAGTTACCTTCAGCAAATACTTATTTTAATTGCTTAATAGTGAACACTTCTTTTTGAGCTAATTGGGTTATTTTTCTGGGAGGTACACAAATCTCTCTGTCCTGGTAGAATACTGAAAATGAATAATCTTATTCCTTTGGAAGAAGGATTTAGAAAACTATAATTATTGACAGATAATCAGATTATTTTCATCAAAAGACAATTTGAAGTTGAATTTATTTTGACTACTGAATTATTCTATAGAGTTTTTGAGTGAGTCAGATCTCAAGAATTAATCCACAGCTGTACTGTGTCTTCATGAAGAAAAGAGATCTTCTGTAACCTCATTTCTATACCCCCAGACAGTTGAGAACCTAGGGCTGAGATTATTTTATCATCCAACCTCACCTGGCATCCTAAGAAGATACATGCAAACATAAGTATCTCTCACAAGAGAGATTGGTATCTTCTAACTACTCACTGGTAATACCAATATAGAAAGGATGAGAGTAGGTTATCTGGCAGGGTAGAGTACTTTATTACTGAAATTGTTAAGAATTGGTGGTACATAGTGTTAATAAAGTATAACCTAACTTTTAGTAGGTATTATTATTTTTTAATTTTTCTCAGGTGGGACACCTGGATGGCTCAGTTGATTAAGTGTCTGATCTTGATTTCATCTCACTCATGATCTTGGGATCCTGAGATTGAGCCCTGCATCAGTCTCCATGCTTGGGGGGGTGGGGGCAGTGGGAGTACACTTGGGAGTCTCTCCCTCCCTCTGCCTCTCCCCTGCTCATAGGCACGCACATGTACTCTCTCTCGCTCTCTCTAAAATAAATAAATAAACCTTTAAAAAAGCTTCTCAGAGAATGCATCCCCCACAATTACATCTGGAGCAGACCACTCCACCACCACTATCCTGGTATATTTTAATTATTATTAATTAAATAAATAATAATTAATAACATTGATTAATTAATAATATATTAATTACTTGGTGTATATTATCCGATTGAATTCTTTCAGCCAAGGAAAAGAAACTCGGAAGGTAAGTAACTCACCTTACACTGTTACTCAACTAGTTATTCAACTAGTTATTCAACTTGTTAAACAAGTAACTATTGTTACTCAACCAGTTAAAGTCACTCAACTTATTCAACTAGTTTTAACATCAATTAAAACCAAGAGCTTCCTAATGCCACTAGTTACGCTGTTTAAATGAGGAGTCTGAGTCTCCTAACCATCACCTCCTTCTTTATTCCTTAAAAGTCACATTCCCCTTGGAAGTGCTTAGGCCAATGAAAAGCTAAGAGAAAAGATATCTGTGCCCCAACTTGCCTTCCACGAATCCTGATGTTGGAAATAGCCATATATGCGGGACAGGGTTGTATATTGGCCTCTCCTCTACCAAGGACAGAGCAGAGAGAAGAGAATGAGTTTGTACAGATACATATATATCATCAAAGCTACCCTCATGAAGAATGCATTTTCCTTAACTTGAATAAGTAGACCCACCATCACCTAACTATCTCAAACTCAGTTTGCTCTCCATTAGGTAAAAAACAAACAAACAAACAAAAAATCTTGGTAGGGAGTAAAATATAACATCAAAGTGTACAAGGATTCTCTATTTCCTTTATTGTCTATTGATTTCAAAATTAAACTCACTTTTGGTAGGGATTGCATTTAATGTGTATATTGCTTTGGGTAATATAGACATTTTAACAGTATTTGTTCTTCTAATCCATGAGCATGGAGTGCTTTTCCATTTCTTTGTGTCACCTTCAATTTCTTTCATGAGTGTTTTACAGTTTTTCAGAGTACAGAACTTTTACCTCTTTGGTTAGGTTTGTTCCTAGATATCTCATGGCTTTTGATGCAATTGTAAATTTTGGGACTGATACCAAAAGTATTTTTCACACAAGAACAAATAATCCAAAAATTCATATGGAACTACAAAAGACCCCAAGTAGCCAAAGCAATCTTGAAAAAGAAAAGAAAAGCTGGAGGCATCACAATTCCAGACCTCAAGTTGTATTACAAAGCTCTAGTGATCAAAACAGAATAGTACTGGCCCAAAGACAGACACATAGATCAATGAAACAGATTAGAAAACACAAAAGGAATCCATAAACCTATGGTCGATTAATCTTCAACAAAGCAGGAAAGAATATCCAATGGAAAAAAGAAAGTCTCTTCAATAAATGGTCCCGGGACAACTAGACAGTAACATGCAAAAGAATGAAACTGGACATTTTTCTTATACCATACACAAAAATAAACTCAAAATGGATAAAAGACCTAAATGTGAGACAAGAAACCATTAAAATCCTGGAGGATAACATGGGCAGTAACCCCTTTGACATCAGCAGTAGCAACTTCCTACTAGATATGTCTCCTGACGCAAAGGAAAAGAAAAGCAAAAATAAATGATTGGGACTTCATAAAAATAAAGAGCTTCTGCACACCAAAGGAAACAATCAACAAAACTAAAAGGCAACCTATGGAATGGGAGAAGATATTTGCATAATAATAAAGGGTTAATGTGCAAAAAAAGCAAAATACATAAAGAACTTATAAACGCAACACCTAAAAACCAAATAATCCAATTAAAAAATGGGCAGAAGTCATAAATAGACATTTTTCCAAAGAGGATATCCAGATGGTCAACAAACACATGAAAAGATGTTCAACATCACTAATGAGGGAAATACAAATCAAAATCACAAGGAGATATCACCTCATACCTGTCATAATGGTTAAAATTCACACAAGAAACAAGTGTTGGTGAGAATGTGGAGAAAAGGGAACTCTCTTACACTGTGGGTGGGAATGTACACTAGTGCAACCACTGTGGAAAACAGCATGGAGTTTCCTCAAAAAAGTTAAAAATAAATGCACTCTATCATCCAGCAATTTCAGTACTAGGTATTTACTCAAAGAATACAAAAATGCTAATTTGAAGGGATACATGCACCATGATATCTATAGCAGCATTATTTATAATATCCAAATTATGGAAAGAGCCCAAATGTCCATTGGCCAATGAATGAATAAAAAAGATAAGGTACATATATGCAATGGAATATTACTCAGCCATAAAAAAGAATGAAATTGCCACTTGCAATGACATGGACAGAGCTAGAGAGTATTATGCTAAGCAAAATAAGTCAGAGAAAGACAAACGTCATATGATTTCACTCATACATAGAATCTAAGAAACAAAACAAATGATCACAGGGAAAAAAGGAAAGAGGCAAACTGGGAAACAGACTCTTAATTAAAGAGAACAAACTGATGGTTATCAGAAGGGCGGGGGGGGGGTAGATTAAATAGGTGATGCGTTTTAAGGAGTGTACTTAATGTGATGAGACCAGGTATTGTATGGAACTGAATCACTAAATTGCATACCTGAAACTAATATTACACTGCATGTTAACTGGAATTTAAGTAAAAACTTAAACAAACAAAAACAAAATTAAACTCACTAGAATATTTTCATACTACAAACAAGGATGAGGTTGATAACCCAGATTGGAGAAAAGTACATCTGAAGGCTTGTATCATTGCTTTGTCAGGATACAAACGAACCAGACCACTCTGAGTGGGTAATTTACTTAAAAGGGAATGAATGTTCTCACAGCTAATAGTGTGGGAAGGATATAAAGAAGAAGCTCTTAGAAAGCGGTAGAGAGAAATGCGCTTCTTTCTTAGGGAATAGGATTAATTTAGTTTGGACTCCTAGGTATGGAAATACACAGTTCTCTTATGGTGATGGTTCGTGAGCTGCTTCAGTCACATGCAGCCATGCAGGGAAGGGTTAGGAAATTAGCTCTCCAGGGTCCCTAGGACAAGCTTAGGCAATAGCTTGGATCTGAGCAATCTCTGAGCTCAGTAGACCACACAGCTGAGTAAGTCAAGATGCTGATCACTGGAATTCCCCCTTGGTGGCTTCTGTCATAATCACTGCCATGAGATTGAGGACGCAGATGCCTCATGTCTTCTATTGGGTTTCTAGTGTTTCCTAAGTTGAGCCCTATCTCCCCACAATACTTCCTCATCCAATAAATGATTCTGATGCATGCATTTGCAATTCTGAGTCCCACAAAGACAATCCTCAAGTCTCAGAGTGTAGCCTCTCTTTGGGTCCTCATTTGCCTATGCTATAGCTACAGAAGATTCCCATTCAAAAACTGGGGGCCTATACAACCTCCTTGGAAATATGAGCACCAATATCTATTTAAAAAGGATCATAGGGCAGCTGGGTGGCTTAGATGGTTAAGCACCTGCCTTTGGCTCAGGTCATGATCTCAGGGTCTTGGGATCAAGTCCCTCATAGGGCTCCCTGCTCCCTGGGGGGCCTGCTTCTCCTTCTGCCTCTCACTCATGCCTTCTCTACCAGATAAATAAATAAATAAATAATTTTTTTAAAAGGATCATAAACACAATCTGTGGTCTAATAATCAATCACACTTCCAACTACATATTCAAAAGAAATATGTGGGCATGTTTACCAAGAGACTTGTACAATAATGTTCAGAGCAACGCTATTTATAATAGTCAAAATCTGGAAACAATCCAAATAGGATGGAGATATAAAAGGTTTTATACACAAATAATGGATTACTATACAGCAATAAGAATGAACAAACTAGAACATGTAATAACATGGATGAATTCCACAAACATAATAAGAAAAAAAAAGAAAAAGCAAACACTAAAGAATTGCATGTTGCCTGATTTCATTTTTATAACATGTAAATAGAGGCAAAACCACGGTACATCTTACAAACCATGATAGTGGTTACCCTAATGGGGAGGGATAGATAATAACTGGAAGTGCTGGTAATATCCTGTTTATTGAGATGGGCCTTTTCACATGTGTTTGTTCATTTTTTTAAGCATTCATGGAACCATAAGCTTATGAGATGTATACTTCCATTATTACTATATAATGTTACAGTACTTGAATCTGAAAAGTTTATTTTAAAATGATAAAATAATGGAGGTTTTAATGTCTGGAACTCTGTCTTGCTTTTGCCAACATCCTCCCCCATTCCAAATCTTACCACCTTTTGCTTTCGGAGTCATGGGAAGACTAATGAGCACATCCTTTGGAGTGAGGCTTGTTAACCTCCCTAGACTTATAAATCCTGCCCTGTACCGAACTTAAAGCAACAGCTAGAATCAGAATATCTTCCACTTGTCTGTATTATTACTACAAAATACAAGTTCCATGAAGATTAAGTCTTGCTTTCTCATCTGAATGCCTAATGTCAGTTCAACCTACCTATATCTTTCTTCTTTTCATTTATTCATGTATTTTCTTATTAAGTTATTTTTAATTATTAAATTATGTTGGGCATTATGCTCAACTATGGAGATAACAGTAGCAAATAAATTCATAGTCCATACATCCTCCCTCTGCTTCACTTTATTCCTGTAGCTTCCTAGATGATGATGACCTTCTTCTCAATGAATCCATCTGGTATCTGATAAATCATGGTGTGGCAAGTCATCTCTACCATAGTTCACAATAGGTAGACACAGAGATGCAGATGGACCATAGCTGTTAGAGTGATTGAATTATCCAGATTTATTTTGAAAGATATAGGGAGTCATGAGTCCATTCTATGATTCTAGTGTACATAAATAAAATTTCTAAAGAATGAATTAAAACCAGAAATAGGCTTCTATTTGTCTGCTTGTGATTTTCTTTGTGGGAATCATCATATCCTAAATGTCTAGCAATTTTTAAATGCCTTCTTTATCTCATTCCCATGTATTAGGGAGCCCAGTTAAGTGGATTGTAGACTCTGGGAGCTATATTTTTAAGACATAAAAGAAAAGGAATGCATAGCATTTCTCTGTGGATTTATCAGCCTCATTAATTAATAACTTATTCAGTGAGTTTAATAATGTCAAGTAATAATGCAGCCCATTAACAATGATTTCAGTTTTTCAGAATAATAGGCATAGTTATATGTGTACCAACCTTTTGAGTAAAACTCATGAAAATGTTATAGTGTTACTATGTTGCCAGATTCTGTCACACTCCCCAGAAACCAGACAATTAAAAAATCTGAGAATACCCCTGGGGATAAAAATATATGTTTATAAAAAAATAAAAAATTATATTAAAAAAAATGTGAGAATACTCTACATTAAGATTTGTTGGGGTATAGATTTGGACAGTATTTGCTATATCAAAATGCAACAGGAATTGTAAACACTCTTTTGAACCTACAGTTTCCAGGCCAGTTTTGGTAATGACTAACATTTATATTATAAATGTTATCACAGAAGAGTAACCAGACTGTTAAGGCTACAAATTGTCTACATTTGTTTGGAAAGAACCTTTGACATTTCCAGTTATACACACCTTCACTTTGCTCTTCTGCCCTTTGCTCAGAGAAGATATATTTCCAGACATCTATCCTACAGATGACAAATACAGATTTCACTTTACCTCTAATCTGATCTTTATTTCAACTTCCCTTTTCTTTAATTGGCCTGAGCAATCTTTAGACAATCTTACAAACAGTACCCTTCCTTTCCTTTCTTTTCCCTCCATCTCTCCTTTCCACAAACATTTATTCAATGCTTCCTGTATTTCAGATATAGGTGATAAAAAGACAAGCAATACACTTTCTGACCTGTAGCAATCTACCAATTTCAAACCACTCAAGTTCCCTTAGCACCCTGGAATCTGATGGTTTCTGATGCCTAATCTAAGCTTCTTTTAAAAGCAAGTTTTGCCACAGATTTTTTTTTTCCTTTTCTCAAAAGCTGCCAATGAAATAATAGACAAGCATTCCTGAATTTCTTCTTTCTTGCTCACAACATTTCCTTCACCACCCCCTTTTCAGCTACTCCATGAACTTTCATGGCCAGGTTGATCAAGTGATTTCATAGGGAACCAATTCTACTAGAAGAAAACACTTTTTGTGTTGAGATTTTACTGACAATTATATCCCATAGACAAGGACTGGGGATAAGATTCAAGGCACAGAAACCTAACACTGACACAGGATGAACCTCCCACCACCTGGGTCCTACCTCTGGTGCCTGTTTACTGAGCCCTAGAACATTTATGGAGATTTGTCATTTCAGAGTTATAGTGATGAGAAAAACAGCCTCTAATTTCTTGGTAACTATAAAATCATGAATAACTATGTTACAACTATCCCAAATGATTTTTCTCCAATCAATTCTCAACTTGATTTCATTTCAGGGTCAACTCTGTGGGTCATTTTATATGCAGAAAATGTCCCTGAAGTGAATTTATTGCCTCTCAGTCTCTCAACAGGCTTACCACTCCTGGATCAGAATTTCAATTGTGCCACCATTTAGGGCTACATGGTCTTCTGCTGCTGGCTGGCAATTAACTCTAATGACATGTGAGTTGTGGCATAGCTTTAAATTCTTCCAGTAGATTGATACCTACCCTTAAACAAAAAGCAGTAATGCTATTTTTTTTTCTTGCTTAAACAACAAACATTTATTTTCTCAGAGTTTTGCAGGATATAAATCCAAGATTACAGTGTCAACAGGATGGTCCCTTCTAAAACCTCTCTCCTTGGCTCATAGATGGCTGTCTTCTTGTGTTTTTGCATGGTCTTCACTGAGTGTAACTAGCCTATGTATTTTAATGGTTTCAGGTAATGATAATGATTTGATATTTATATATATTGCAAAATGATCACAACAGGTGTAGTTAACATCTGTCACCACATATAGCTAAGAAAACTGTTCCCTTGTAAGGAGACCTCTTAAAATCTATTCTGTTAGCAACCTTCAAATATGCCATATAATACTATTAACTATGGTCACCGCACTGTACGTTACATCCCCATGACTCATTTATCTTGTAACAGGGAGTTTGTACCTTTTGATCACATTCATCCCTTTTGTTCATCCCCCCCAACCTCCATTCACCATCCCCAGAAACCACCTGTCTTTTTTCTTTATCTGTGAGCTTGGATTTTATTTTTGCTTTGTTTTAGATTCCACTTGTATGTAAGATTATGCAACCTTTGTCTTTTTCTGACTTATTTCACTTAACATAATTATCTCAAGGTTTACCCACATTATCTTAAGTAGCCAGATTTCATTATTTTTTACAACCGAAAAATATTCCATTGCGTGTGTGTATGTGGTGTATATATATACTTAGTCATTCATCCATTGATGGATACTTAACATTGCTTCCATGTCTTGATTACTGTATATAATGTGGCAATGAAAATGCAGGTGCAGGTATCTTTTCATGTTGTGTTTTTGTTTCCTTTGGATAAATACCTAGAAGTGGAATTACTGGATCATATGGTAATTCTATTTTTAATTTTTTTAGGAAACTCCATACAGTTTTCCATAGCGACTACACAAATTTACATTCTACCGGCAGTACAGAAGAGTTCTCTTTCCTCCGCATCCTAACATTTATTGTTTCTTGTCTTTGCATAAAACCCATTTAGCAGGTGTAAGGTGATATGTAATTACGGTTTGGATTTGCATTTCCCTGATGATGGGTGATAGTGAGTTCCTTTCCTTTTGCCTGTTAGACATCTGTGTGTCTTCTTTGGAAAAATGTATATTCAACTCCTTTGTCCATTGCTGAATCAAACTATTTGGCTTTTTTGCTACTGAGCTGTATATATTCCTTATATACTTTAGACAGTAAACCCTTATCAGATATATGGTTTGCAATGGACATGTGAATTAACTTTATTGTAGTGATCATTTTTCAGTGTATTTGTAGATATCATATCATTTCAGACAACTTAAACTTACACAATGTTATATGGCAATTATATCTCAATAAAGCTGGAGAAAACAAAGAAAGGAAATAGGAATTTAGAACAAGGAGGGCAAATAGAATACACTTTTAAAAATTACAGATTTCAGTTCAAATATATCAACAATTATATGACACATAAATGGACTAAGTGCTTTAATTTTAAGAAAAATTTGATCAGACTAAAGAAAATTACAACCCAATGTGATTACAAGAGACATCTAAAACACAGATACAGAAAATTTGAAAAAAAAGAAAGAAAGAAGACCCTATATATACTAACCAAAAGAAAAACTGATAAAGCTAGATTATATCCAAGAAATTATACTATTAAGAGGAAGTATTATTAGGGATACAGAGAAAGATTTCAAAATGATAAATTCAGCATGCAAGGAAAATATTTATATCTATCTAAAATTATGCTCTCAAAATATGCAAAGCAAGAATTCACAGAACTAATAATAAAATATGATCTAAATAAATGGAGAAATAAAACATTTCAGCGGCTAGAACACTCAATAGTGTAAAGCCTTTTACAAACTGATTTAAAGAATTACTGTAATCATAATCAAAATCCCAGCAACTATTTTCTGAAAATTCACAAGTGAATTTCATATTTTATTTAGAAGTGCAACCATTATCTATAAATAACAATTTTATATATTTTTCCAATCCCATCATTTATGTATACATTCATGCTACAATTTATTGACGTTAACTTGCAGAATGATACTGAATGAAAGGAGCTCTACTGGACCTCCATGTCTTGATACCGATCTCGGAGGGATTAATATAATTAAAATTGATGCCTTTTTTAAAATGACTTTTTATTAGAATTAAGGGAGTTCTCTTCCAATCATTGTTTTCTACATGTTTTCCCATGATGTAAAATGTATTTTTTCAAAAGTGTTTTCTGCATCTATTTGGATTATATATGACTTTTCTTTTGTATTCTGTTACTGTGATAAATTACATCAGTTGGCTTCTAGATATTATATCAATCTTATAGTCCTAAAATAAAGCCAACTTAATCATGGCATATTATCATTTTTATGTATTGCTAGATAGGATTTGATAACATGTGGTTTAAAAGTTTGGTATCTATGTTTATGGGTGAGATTGACCCATAATTTTTCTTTTAATGCCCCTGTCAGTCTAGCTTTATAAACTAAGTTTCGTGAGTATTCCCTCTTTGGCTTTGTATCTTTTTTTGTCTTTTGAGATTTGTGTTGTTTCTTAAGTATACATTAGAAAGGTATGCTAAAATATGCCCCTATGAATGTGATTTGTCTATTTTTCCTTTTCGTTTTGTTAATATTTGCTTTATACAGCATACACATTTAGAATTATTACAGCTTCCTGGTGAAATTAATATTATAGCGTTACAAAATATCCCAATTTGTCTTTAATGTTTCTTGCCTTTGGCTGATATTAATCTAGTAAGACCAGCTTTCTTGTTGGCATATGAATTACGTATCTCTTCCTACCCTTTCACTTTCAAACTTTCCCCATCTTCTAGTTTATGTGCATCACTTATAAGCAGCACATAATTACTGTGTTTGAACCTGGTCCCATAGTCTTTGTTTTCTAGTGGTGTCGGATAATTCATTTGCATTTAGTCATGAATGATACATTTGCAATTAAATCTCCATCTTATTATGTGTTTTCTATTTGTCTTGTCTACATTCTGTTCTTCTTTCTCTCCTATCTTGCCTAGTATCTTTTAATATTCCATTTTCCTATTTTTTTTTTACAGATTTTATTTATTTATTTGACAGACAGAAATCACAAGTAGGCAGAAAGGCAGGCAGAGGGAGAGAGGGAGGAAGCAGTCTCCCTGCTGAGCAGAGAGCCCGATGCGGGGCTCAATCCCAGGACCCTGAGATCATGACCTGAGCTGAAGGCAGAGGCTTTAACCCACTGAGCCACCCAGGCACCCCTCCATTTTCCTATTAACTCAGTAGCTGTACATTCCTTTACTATCCTTTCGATGATTTCTGTAGATAAAGCAAGCTTCATATACTTACTGAAGTCGAATGTTCCCCCACTACTAGTTCCCACCACTCTTCCAAGACGACTCAGGTACTTTAGTACATACCTCTACATCTCCTTCCTTCTCACTTGCACTCTGTTCTTATTATGTACTTTAATTCTATACCTGTTTTAAGTGACAGCTGACTTAATTTTATTGTCTTATGTAGTAATGCTCCTTAGACTCATCCTTATAGCTACCAGTTTTTGCTTCTTCATTCTTCCCTGCATGTCAGAATTTCCATCTAAAATCAAGTTTTCGTTTTTGTTTCTTTGTGCTTGAAGAAGATGTTTTCCCAGCAGCTGATCTGCTGTGAAGGAATTGAAACATAAGTTTTATAAAAGCTTCCTGGTAAGGGCCCTTTCTAGTGTGTCCACATGATTATATGCTTTTATAAAATTTGCACAATAGGATGCTTTAGCCAAAATGAGCTAAGACCATAGACTCTTAAACTCATGTTTCCTCCCCATCAAACTTCCTTCCACAACAAATAGTACTTGATTGGATACAAGCTAAGAAAAGGCTGAGTTGCACAGACATTTAGCTTGGATTTAGTGGAATCTATTTTTGTGACTATTTTTGTCACTTCTGTATATAGCTAAATAATTCCTAACCATCTTGGGATATTCCTACCATCTGTTTTGCTGATTCACCTGGTACCATGACACAAAGCTGGAGGACCAGGGTTGTATCACAAGAATACATCCTATGGTGCTCTGTCTGCATTGGAAGTATGTGGTTACGCAAAAAATAAATAAATAAATATATGTATATAAAGTAAGAACAAAGAAGAAAAGATTGAAGTGCTCCAAACAACCAGCTGGTATGTGGGAAATTCTTTGATTCATCAGACACACAAAATCATAAATGGAAGATTAGGTTCTAAATGATTATTAATAAAATCAAATGGTTTCTCTTATCAAGAATAGGTTAAATTAGAGCATAATAAATAAACATGCACATTTTCTTTCTTGATGGGAGATGTGTGAGGTAAAATGTATCAGAATTTCTGTTTGGGAAACATAAATATGAGTAATATACAAGCATCAAGCTTATTTGTGTGTGATGTTTTATGCATATCAACCGAAAGAATCATATTTTAGAGTATTTGATGCACATTTTCCTGATAATACTAGTAGTCTAAATGAAACAACAGGCAAAATATTTAAAAGAAGGATTATAGATATGTTTAGTAGTTCTTTAATTTAAATATATAATTTAGATTTGGGGACATCTGTAAGGTTTTTTTGGTTTTTCTTTAAAGCATTTCTTTAATTTTATTCCAATAAAGTTTACTAATTAACTTAACTTTATACTCAAAACTTTGTTTCTCTTCAACAGGGACCCAAAGTTAATGAGTTGTAGGTACCATAAACCTTGAATCCAAATGATCCCTTTAATGGTTTATTCAATATTAAATATTCTGGCTTTTTGCTTAAATACAAATGTCTTCAATTCTCCATGAGAGGGGGAGATTTACTGGACTCTGAATTCTAGGTTATGAATTATTTTAATCCTTTGAAGATATTTCTCTTCTTTCTGGTTTTCGTTCTTTCTGTTGGAAGTCAGCTGACACTCTGAATGTTGCATCTTTTTAGATACACTATTTTTTTTTTCCTGGCTGTTTTAAAGATTTTACTTTTTCATCCGTTTTAGTGGATTTACTGTGCTGTATGTCTTATTTATTATTTATAGTGCCTTGAATCTGTGGCTTGGTGTCTTTCACATTTCACAGAAAATTCAAAACAATTCTTTCTTATTGTTCCTGTTCTTGCCCTCTCTCCTTCCGTTCTAGAGTCCCAGAGGTGTAAACCTTTATTAGAAAGTTTTACGCGGGGCGCCTGGGTGGCTCAGTGGGTTAAGCCTCTGCCTTAGGCTCCGGTCATGATCTCAGGGTCCTGGGATCCAGCCCCACATCGGGCTCTCTGCTCCTCAGGAAGCCTGCTTCCCTCATTCTCTTTCTCTCTCTCTGCCTGCCTCTCTGCCTACTTGTGATCTCTGTCTGTCAAATAAATAAATAAAATCTTAAAAAAAAAAAAAGAGAGAGTTTTATGCATCCCTATTTTGCATTTTCCCTCTTTTTGTCTCTGCATGCTTCATTCTGTCTATCTCCTTCTGAAATGTCTTCCAATTTATTATCGTCTATTCAACTCTAAATAATATATTTTTAACTCATCCATTAAATTCCTAAACTTAGATACTGGTGTGTTTTTTTGTTTGTTTGTTTGTTTGTTTTAGTTACAGAAGTTCTGGAACTTATTACTTTTTATTATTTTGGCACCTTTCAAAATTTTCACTCATTTCCTTAAACATACTGAACAGAGTTATGTTAAAGTCTGTATCTGACTTTTTCACTTCACCTAGCTACAGTATGTTGTCCCTCCTGGGATTTGGTCATATTTTTTTTTTCCTCTTGTATGTTTAGGTATTTTCTGTTGAATACCAGCCACTTTATATAAAAATAACGACAATTTGAGAGTTATGTTATTTTTATCCCAATGAGAAATTAATTTCTCATTTAGGGACACTAACAAACCAAGAGAAACTTAATTATTTAAAGAAAAAGACTCAAACAAGGCTTCACCCTGAGAGGACAGGACTGTTTCCAGTTCACTCTTACCTTTAAGAAACAAATGTCTGGAGTTTCAGCCTAGGGAGTTGACCAAGATATCACCATCTTGGGAGGTTCTGAAATCCAATTTTTTAATGTAAAACCTGATGATCCCTTAAGAACTCTGGTTAAATGAAAAATAATAATAATAAGAGAAAGTCACAGAGGAAAGGGAAAAATGAGAAAACACCTGACTCAAGAACTATAAAGTTAACTATGTGGAAAATCCCTAAGAATCTACAAGAAAGCTACCAGAATTACTGAGTTTAATAAAATCACAGGATAAAAATTCAGCACACAAAAATCAATCACATATACTAGCAATGAATAATTGGAAACTTAAAAACAATACCATTTCTAGTTGCAAAAAATTAAATATCAATGTTATAAATCTAGAAAAAAAGAGCTCTTATTAAAAATCCTTAAAATTCCTTTCTGCCCGTGGATGCCACCGAGTAAGCATTGTTAAAGTCTCCCCTCCCACCGCCGTCATGTCTAAGTCAGAGTCTCCCAAAGAGCCTGAACAGCTGCGGAAGCTCTTCATCGGAGGTCTGAGCTTTGAAACAACCGATGAGAGTCTGAGGAACCATTTTGAGCAATGGGGAACACTTACAGACTGTGTGGTAATGAGAGATCTGAACACCAAGCGCTCCAGAGGCTTTGGGTTTGTCACATATGCCACTGTGGAGGAGGTGGATGCAGCCATGAATGCCACACCAGGTGGATGGAAGAGTTGTGGAACCAAAGAGGGCTGTCTCAAGAGAAGATTCTCAAAGACCTGGTGCCCACTTAACTGTGAAAAAGATTTTTATTGGTGGCATTAAAGAAGACACTGAAGAACATCATCTAAGAGATTATTTCGAACAGTAGGGGAAAATCGAAGTGATTGAGATCATGACTGACCGAGGCAGTGGCAAAAAGAGGGGTTTTGCTTTTATAACATTTGATGACCATGATTCTGTAGGCAAGATTGTCATTCAAAAATACCATACTGTGAATGGCCACAACTGTGAAGTAAGGAAAGCGCTCTCTAAGCAAGAGATGGCTAGTGCCTCATCCAGCCAAAGAGGTCGAAGTGGTTCTGGAAACTTTGGTGGTGGTCGTGGAGGTGGTTTTGGTGGGAATGACAACTTTGGTCGCAGAGGAAACTTCAGTGGTCCAGGTGGCTTTGGTGGCAGGTGAGGTGGTGGTGGATATGGTGGCAGTGGGGATGGCTATAACGGATTTGGTAATGATGGACGCAACTTTGGAGGTGGCAGAAGCTATAATGATTTTGGCAATTACAACAATCAATCCTCAAATTTTGGACCCATGAAAGGAGGCAATTTTGGAAGCAGAAGCTCTGGCCCTTATGGTGGTGGAGGCCAATACTTCGCCAAACCATGAAACCAAGGTGGCTATGGTGGTTCCAGCAGCAGCAGCAGCTATGGCAGTGGCAGAAGGTTTTAATTACTGCCAGGAAATAAAGCTTAGCAGGAGAGGAGAGCCAGAGAAGTGACAGGGAAGCTACAGGTTACAACAGATTTGTGAACTCAGCCAAGCACAGTGGTGGCAGGGCCTAGCTGCTACAAAGAAGACATGTTTTAGACAATACTCATGTGTATGGGCAAAAAAACTCGAGGACTGTATTTGTGACTAATTGTATAACAGGTTATTTTAGTTTCTGTTCTGTGGAAAGTGTAAAGCATTCCAACAAAGAGTTTTAATGTAGATTTTTTTTTTTTTGCACCCATGCTGTTGATTGCTAAATGTAATAGTCTGATCATGACGCTGAATAAATGTGTCTTTAAAAAAAAATCCTTAAAATTCTAAAGAAGAATTAAATGATGACCTAAATAAAGAGATATATCATAATCATGGATTAGAAGATTCAATATAATAAAGATGTCAGTTCTTCCCAAACTCATCTATATATTCCTGGGGGAAAAAACCTCAAATCTTAGAACACCACATTTTTTAGAATAATATTTTATAGAACAAACTGGTTCTAAAAATTTATATGAAACAATAAAGAAGCTAGAATAGCTAAACAATTCTGGAAAAAGAAAAAAATATGTTGAAGGAAGTGAATCTGACACTTTACCAAAGATAGAGTGCTACTGGTGAGGGAATAGCAAACAAACCAATGGAACAGAAGAGAAAGTCCAGAAATATTCCTACACAGTTGTGGCAATCTGATTTTTGACAAAGATATGCAAAATTTAATGGATAAATTAGGATCTTTTCAACAAATCGTACTGGAGCAATTACACACCAGTATGCAGGAAAAAAATGTGACCTTTGACCTAAGCTTATTTATACAAAAACTAATTCCAAGTAGATCACAGATATAAATGTAAACATAAAATTATAAAACTTATAGAAGAAAAAAAAGGAAACATACCCATGACCTAGAGTTTGGTGAAGTGCCCATAGACATTATGCTAAAATCATGAGCCATAAAGAATTAGGCTTCATTAATATTAAAAATTTTACTCTGTGATAGTCTGTTAAGAGAATGAAAAATCAAAACACAGACTGAAAGGAAGCATGAAATCACACTTAAGATACAGGATTTATATCTAAAATATATGATGAATTCTCCTTCCTTATGCTGGGGTAGAAGGTATAAAGGAGAAAGAATAACACTTTCTCTGCTCCCTCTTTATGGAAGAAAACCTCAGGAAGTGTTTGCTACTTGCAGTCACTAGTTTTTCATTCTCTTAACTACTGAGCTTAATCATTAAGCCTGTGGTCAACCAGGGCTGAGATTTTCCCTCTCAGGGCAGGAGAGTAAGCCTTCAGGGCAGAGCCCTGCTCCCATCTTCATTAGACCACTCTCCCAAGGCCAGCCACTGCTCTTTTGTGTTTTATCCAGGGACAACTTGTGCACAGCTTAGATTTGAGTCCAGTATATTCTGGAATTGGTCAGAAAAGAGGATTAATTAAATCAATTCCACTGTGTACTCAAGGCTGGAAATAAAAGTCTCTTCTCTATGTTGGTTCTCAAGTTACTTCTAGCCACATTATCCAAAACAGCAAATCCTAAATCCTGCAATGATATGAAATGCCAACATGAAGACACTTGAATAATAAACTGCCAACATAGAGATGGACCAAGATTCAATATAAACCGCTTCCTATTATCAAATTCCCAGAGAGAAAATATCAGAGATTAAATTTACTTGCAAGTTTAAGTCCAAAAACATTCAAGTTCAAAAACACTGAACTTCAAAATCAAATTTTCTTGCTCTTGAGAGTTAAAAGCCCCAAAGAGCCTCCTTCCAGATTTTCATTCTGTTCAGTCTCAGTCAGAGGCATTCTTAATGCCTAGCCCAGACAGCATGCTGATTTACATATTCTAAGCAAGATTATGTGCTCAAAAGAGCACTTCATTTTCCAGACTAGACAGAGACTTGGGGTTATCTGAATAAAAAAAAAAAAAAAACAAAAAAAACCACTATAGGTGAAGAAGGATGTGGGTCACCTATGAACATAAATTAAGAAAAATCTTGCATCAAAAGTTAATAATATCACTGTGCATTCACCATTACCTAGGGGAGAAGAGGGAATCTATCTGTGCACACTGCCTCCTCTTCAAAAGAGTGGCACATTTGAAATATACTTGCCTTAACAAAGGCGGGAAATTCACAATGGTACCCCAAGATCTTGGTGAAACACAAGCACCATTACTGGAGCACAGAGTGGAAAATGTCAATTCACAGATACTCTCCATGGAGTGTCGGGGTCCCAGAAACATGGTGCTTCGTGTGTTGTAGGCTCTGTAGGTAGGTTGCTTTGATAGAGAGGGAATCAGGTCAACGGGAGACAGAATAATGTTTATAGGTACAGAAGCATGTAGGCTGAGAAAATTTCTACCCCCACCCTTTTTTAAATCACATCCTTTTCAGCTGTACAACCTTTCCTCAACTTCTCTCCAAACTGAAGCCCCTACAGGACAAGTTGGTTTGCTCTTCATACTGGCTTTGTTTGCCTGAGTCTTGTTTTCAATCTGGTATTGGTAAGACAGGAAAGAGGCCTGTCGTGAAAGTAATTAGGGACGAGGCCTGCACAGTTCAGTCCTAGCAACTGTGTACCTGTGTGCCTTCGACCAAATTTCATCCTGAGTCAAAAAAGCACACATTCTACAATCTTCTTGTAGAATCTCACCTTCTTGACCTGTTGTGCTCTTTTACATGTGGTCCTAAAACTACGCATGTCCTTTTGGCTTTGTTAACTTATTATATCCAATATCCCCTAAAGAAATTATATGTATGTATATATCAAAACTAATATTACCAAGCAAAAGGAAGCAAAAGAGTTTAAAGAAGCCAGTCTTTAGTTGAGAGAATCCAAACTTTTTAGTTAAAATAACACTGATTTTCAATGATACATAACATGTATATATATGATTTATATAATTGTGTTCTATGTATGTGTATGTTTTAGGATTTTTCTTCTAATTAAATATATCAGTGATTTTTTTTATAAAATGGTAGTCATTTCTGTGTCAATATGTAATAGGTTAAAGAAATCTATAAAATCAAGTGGTAAACATTTTGACCTGTTTTTATTAGTCCTATAATAACAATGTGATATCCTAATGTAATTTTTGTTAAAATTCCTGTAATCCAAATAATAAAATATATCTTGGTTTTGTGTATCTCCTTACAAATATCTCTTAGGTATATAAGATCTTGTAAACCTTAGAGCAACTCTATGAGCTAGTGTATTATTGTTTCCATTTTATATATATTTTTAAAGATTTTATTTATTTATTTGACAGAAGGAGATCACAAGCAGGCAGAGAGGGGGGGGAAGCAGGCTCCCTGCTGAGCAGAGAGACCCTGGGATCATGACCCCAGCCAAAGGCAGAGGCTTTAACCCACTTAGCCACCCTGGTGCCCCTGGTTTCCATTTTATAAATGAGTAAGCTGAGATTTAGGGCTAGATTTTCTGTACTCCAGATATGTATTTATTTATTTGTTTGTTCATTTATTTATTTATTTATTTAAAGAGATTTTATTTATTTACTTGAGAGAAAAAGAAAGAACACACCTGGGGGCAGGCAGAAGGGGCAGAGAAAGAAGTAGATGCCCCACTGAGCAGGAAGCCTGACTCTGTGCTCCATCCCAGGACCCTGGGATCATGACTTGAGCCAAAGACAGACACTTTCATTGACTGAGCCACCAATGTGCCCCCTCCAGATATTTAATAAATGATCGATCTTGGGTTTAAAAATAAGTCTGATGACTCTTAACTCTTTGCTTTTCCTGCAACATTCACTAAGACTGGGAGAATTTTAGGGAATCATCATTATTAGCACAATATTCAGCTAATGCCTTAATAATGCCATGTAATAAATTACCCTTAAGTTGAGTGTCTCACCTTCAATGTTATTGATATTTTGTGCCAGAGAATTCTTCGTTGTATGGTCTATTCTCCTCATGGTGAGAAGTGTCACGGCATCTAGAAGCCCTGGAGTAGACAGAGTAATAGCTATCCAAACATGCCCACATTCTAATTCTAGAACCTATAAATATGTTACCTTTGATGCAAAGGCCTTTGCAGCTATGACAAAGGTGATGGAATATTACTCTCAGGATCATATTTCATAATGTAAGATTTATCTTAACACACTGGAGAAAGAGATCCTCCTCTTGGCCTTGAAAAGTAAATAGTCATATTTTGAACTGCCTATAGAGTGAGCCGCATGATACAGAATGGCATGCAACCTCTAATACCTCAGATATCCTCCAGATTACAGCCAGTAATAAGCCAAATGAGACTAGAAGTAGATTCTTCCCTAGCTGAACCTGCAGACAAAAACACAGACTGACTACACTTTGCACACTGTTGAGACAGCAGAGAATCAAGATAAGCAATGCCCACAATCTTGACCCACAGAAACCGTGGGATAATAAATGAGTGTTGTTTTAAGCCAATAAGTTTCAGGTAATTTGTTATGCGACACTGAAAACTAATGCACCATGACAGTGAATAAGACATGCCTTAAGGCAATGAATGGTAGTTCTGGCAGGGAAAGCAAATCAGTACCCAGAGTTAGTGTCTACCCTAATAAGAACAACGTGTGTCTCTTCCATGATGGAAGTGGTTCCATGTAAGCAGCTAACTAATTCCCCTGGAGCACTGTGCTATCACAGGAACTTGAGGGTTGGTCTGCTGTCAAAAGGTTGAGCACTCAGCAGTGGCTGTGCCCCAGTCAGCCTTGGTGAGTAGAAATCCCGTTTTGCTCAGCTGAAAGCCAACCTCTAACCCTAACACAACAGGCACTTTGTGAGCCTACTGGACAAGAACAGACAGGGTTGGGGAAAGAAAGAGATCTCACTGATATCCTTAGGATATTTCATGTGACTTCTTAAACAAAAGCAGTCATTTTTATCTCTGCTGCTTTTTCTCAGGAATCGAGTGAGGACTTGGCTTTTTTATTTATGGTCTTTGATGAGGTTTCAGTCTTATGTCAGGTGGGGCTCTATTCATCTGAAGGTTTGACTGGGGTCTGGAGGATCCACTTCAAAGGTGGATCACTCACATGGCTGGCGAGTTTGAGTCCTAGCTCTGACCTTGGCATCCCTATTACATGAGCACAGCTGCTTAAATTCTATGAGCTCAAGCTACTTGGTTGGTGATCACAAGTCAGAGCACGTGACAAAGATGATACTCAATGGAAGGACACTACTCCTATCATACAGGAGAGGAATGGGAGCTCATGTTGGCAGTGTGACCAGGAGTTTGTGCTTGAGGAACAAGCCCCCCAAATTATTAGAATGTGACTCAAACATAAGAACCCTGATGGTCCCAGAGAGCTAACTCCTTTATCGTCCTTCTACCGTCTTCTACCACAATGCAGTGGTAATTAATTGTCCAGCAGCAAGGACTCAGCGCAAAGCCATTTAGCCCATGCTTTCTGATGAGTCGATCCCTTTCCATCCCCTAAGGTGAACCAGAGATTTCCACATAGCTTTTTGCTGTTCCTTCCTTACTGCTAGTTAAGTCCTTGTCAGTCGTACCCACTCCATGTGTAACCTGCTGTTACCTCTTGTGCTTCCCACCTGTCTCTTTGCTCACGATGCTCCTTCCATCTTGAAACCCTCCCCTGCTTGCTTTCTTGTCAGAAAATCTACACTTGTTTCAGGGTCCATACTAAATTTCACTACCATCTTTAGAATTAATCCTGACAGAGTTTTCTTTCCTTGGAAGTCTCTTAGAATATATTGTGCCTACATCAGTCTAAACCTTATCTTCCATTACCCTAGAAGCCCCCTGACACAGGGGTGACAATGTCTTTAACATTCTTCATGGGGCCTAGTACAGCATGCTTTTTCTAATATACATTTGAAAATTCATTTTGAGTATTAGACTACCAATTAATTCTTGAAGTTACTTCAAGAATTAATTCACATCTTTGCAGTAAACTGACATTCATCTTCAGTGTGAAAATCACAACAATGCTAAACATTTGTATTCCTGTGAAAAGTAAACACTGAATAGGAAAGACCCTTTTTTTCTTTTTCTTCTCTTTGAAACAGTTTTTTTTCTCCATTTTACATGAGCACCAAGAACACACAGTTTCCTGACACTATTTAATGCCTATGGCATTCTAATAAATTCACAATAGTTTAGAAGGAACTTTAAAGGGTAAAGTAAGGCACCCTTTTTCTGAAATAAAACTGCAATTAACTCTGCCTAGAAAAGGGAATTTTATATAAATATATAATATATATAAGAATATTTTATGTATATATATATATATACATATACATATATATATATATACATATATATAAAATACATACACATACACACACACTCTTAAGAATGTGCTTTAGAGAACTGGATTAGAAAGGGAAGTCAGAGTAGTCAGTCTTTCAACCCTGATTAACTCCTTTCTGTTTCCACAGTTCCTGTCTTTGTACTGATCCTCCCTGGGCTGCCTTCTGGCATTCCCAAGGAGAATATGCTCAAGGAGAAAATATATATATATATATAATTATATATATATATATATAATTATATATATATATTATAATTCTGGTTGCTATTTTCTGTCCCAATTTAGAGCGAATGGAATTCTCTTTGTATTCTTTAAAACAGTTCCCAGGCCCATGTCTCCTGAATCAGCATCAACCACTATACAGCAGCAATTTTTCATTCGGGGTAAAGTCACTTCATAGAACAGCCATCAAGGTAAAGCCAAATATTAAAATGTGAGGACCCTAGGGCTTTAAGAGGTCTTCTAATTTATTCCTCTGACTTCAGGTATAAACACACAATCCATCACAAGGGAGACTCTTCCAGGTTTCAATATTTTAGGGGGAAAAAAAAATTCCAATCCCCTGTGTCCACTGATTTCCAACTTCATACAACTCGCTGTGCTGTTTCCTGGTGTGACTGATGGTGGTGGCGTGGTTTAGTTGGGCTTAATGAAGTTCGATTTGTTTTGTTCTTTGACAATCTCTTATTAGAATTAGAATTATAAGCTAATTGCAGATAGGATAGCCTAATTATCTTTCAGCATTTATTTCCTAACAGTTTCTTGATGCTCAGAAATCACACTTGTCCACTCTTCATTTGGCCAGTGCCTTTGGATCTGTCTCTAGATTGTCCTCAACCATCTCTGGGCACTACCAATGGAATAACAGAGATGACTCTAGTAACTCCATACATAAGCATGGCTGAGTTTGCCACTGAACTTTCCTCCTTGCCAGTAATTCCAACTTCACCCTTCTATTCCATGTGCCCAGCCTCCTAATATTGGCACCATGGACACTGAAGAAGTCTAGTCAAGTTGCAAACTAGATTCAGATGTTATGGTCACAACTAACTGCTCCCTCTTCTGTGTTCCCCATGCACTTTATACTTATATTTATTAGAAGACATGTTTGTGTGTGTGTGTGTTTTATTTGACAGATTGAGATCACAAGTAGGCAGAGAAGCAGGCAGAGAGAGAGGAAGAAGCAGGCTCCCCGCTGAGCAGAGAGCCCGATGTGGGGCTTGATCCCAGGACCCTGGGATCATGACCTGAGCCGAAGGCAGAGGCCCACTGAACCACCCAGGTGCCCCAGATGACATATGTTTTTAGATACATATCTGTTTCTTATACATATTAAAAAATACAAACAGTCAAGGACAGGAACCACGAGATTGCCTATCTAGAATAAGTGTTCAATAAATGTGAAAAAGCAAAAGATGCAAGGAAGAAAGGAAATTAGTTTAGAACTGGAGGAGTTCACAAGAAAAATTTAAGTCTGACCATATTTTATGAAGAAAGAAAGTTAGACAATAAGAAATTAAGTGAACCAAAGCCATGTGCCCATTAGTGAGAGGCTGTTTTGGGCATTAATGAATTCAGAAGCACCCCATATCCATTCCCAAGCAGTTGGTAAGAGCACTCCAACCTTAGATCCTTAGTCATCCTTTTTAAACTCTTAGGGAAAAAGGAGTTTCCCTGTCTGGCAGCCTTTAGCCTGGGAAGATTCAGGACAGGGGCTACTGGCACCCACTGTACACCATTTGGAGACTGAGAATAAAGTTGACACAGAGAAAACTAAAAACTTGAAAGGTAAAGAGAGACTGGGTCCATGGATGCTTTTTACACCTGAGTCACGACAATCCTGTAGAAGGATTATATTTCCTTTTTTTACTTAACTGGGACCTGTGCTTTCTGACTTGGTCATAAATGAAATCATGCAGTACTAGAACTAATAACGTCGGGTCATCTAACTCTCAACCTGTGTTCTTCTCACTACCTAGGTACTGCCTGCCCCCTTCCCAATATTGTTTCCTTTTTCCATTATCAATCAAAGAACAAATCAAAGGATGAAGCTTCTCTGGCAATTCTACTCTGAATGGGAAGCTTGTAGCTTTTTTTTTTTTTTTTAAGATTTTATTTATTTATTTGACAGAGAGAGATATCACAAGTAGGCAGAGAGGCAGGCAGAGAGAGAGAGAGGAGGAAGCAGGCTTATCCACAGAGCAGAGAGCCCGAAGCGGGGCTCGATCCCAGGACCTTGGGATCATGACCTGAGCTGAAGGCAGAGGCTTTAACCCACTGAGCCACCCAGGTGCCCCAGCTTACAGCTTTTTTTTTTTTTTTTTTTCCCATTGTTGCTTTTATTTATTTATTTATTTTTTATTTTTTTTTTTTAATTTTTTATTTTTTATAAACATATATTTTTATCCCCAGGGGTACAGGTCTGTGAATCACCAGGTTTACACACTTCACAGCACTCACCAAAGCACATACCCTCCCCAATGTCCATAATCCCACCCCCTTCTCCCTAACCCCCTCCCCCCAGCAACCCTCAGTTTGTTTTGTGAGATTAAGAGTCACTTATGGTTTGTCTCCCTCCCAATCCCATCTTGTTTCATTGATTCTTCTCCTACCCACTTAAGCCCCCATGTTGCATCACCACTTCCTCATATCAGGGAGATCATATGATAGTTGTCTTTCTCTGCTTGACTTATTTCGCTAAGCATGATAAGCTCTAGTTCCATCCATGTTGTCGCAAATGGCAAGATTTCATTTCTTTTGATGGCTGCATAGTATTCCATTGTGTATATATACCACATCTTCTTGATCCATTCATCTGTTGATGGACATCTAGGTTCTTTCCATAGTTTGGCTATTGTGGACATTGCTGCTATAAACATTCGGGTGCATGTGCCCCTTTGGATCACTACATTTGTATCTTTAGGGTAAATACCCAATAGTGCAATTGCTGGGTCATAGGGTAGTTCTATTTTCAACATTTTGAGGAACCTCCATGCTGTTTTCCAGAGTGGTTGCACCAGCTTGCATTCCCACCAACAGTGTAGGAGGGTTCCCCTTTCTCCGCATCCTTGCCAGCATCTGTCATTTCCTGACTTGTTGATTTTAGCCATTCTGACTGGTGTGAGGTGATATCTCATTGTGGTTTTGATTTGTATTTCCCTGATGCCGAGCGATATGCTTTTAAAGGAGACCTCGGTTATGTTCGCATGGGCCTGCATCTGATGGGTAGAAGGAGTACCTCACCATCCCAATGCAGCTCGATCCCTGTTTATCCATCCCCAAAACATGCTTGCTAGTTAAAAATGTGTTCCAATTTCTGTTTATTCAGAGTTGAAAACCAGAGCCCTAGGGAGCCCTGAGTTCTGGTACATACATATGTATGACCTTATGAATGCAGAGGCAGAAATTCTGTGCATCCAGAAAGCTCTGCGTCAGAGGTGGTTCCTAGACTATTGTTGGAATTGATTTCCTCAGGCTGTTAAGATGACTTTTGTGACCTTACTATTATAGCAGAAAGGGTCTTATTTGCTCAGTAACTGATCTAGTAGCTTTGCGTAAACATACTCTCTTCCCTGGCTAGGTTGGTACCAACTAAACTAAACCAGAGGGAAATCCCACCTCCAGAAATCAGCACAGCACTCTGATCTATAGTTAATATTTCAAAAAATAAAATACAATAGTCTGCTGAAGTTTTCTGCCAGGCCTGGGAGAAACCTGCAGCCACAGCGGAGGAGAGATATAAGAATCAATTTACATTATGTCAGCTTATGATTTAAAAATAGTTTACACTTTAAGATAGAAGAATATTCATTCCAATACTGGGTTGGCAAATGAATCACAAGAGCCTAAATCCCCATCAGTAGAAAGCTGGTTAAGTGAATTATGATACACACCTCAGTGGGCTTCTATAGAGCTATTAAAATGAAGAAGGCTGGGCTCTGTGACCTGATCTGAAATAATCTCTGAGGCATCTTTTAAAATGAAAAAAGCAAGGGGGCAGGAGATTGCGCACACAATCTAAGTAGTCATGTTAAATGAAGGGAGAGGGAGCTCTATTAATATGCACACACACACTCACACACACACACACACACACACACACACACACACACACTTTGATATGCTGAGAACATTCCAGAAAGGATCCGCAAGCAAAGAGTATCAGACATGACTTCAGGGAAGGGAACTGGAGAATACCTTTACAATATATTTCCTTTTGTGCTATTTGAATATGTGTTACCATGTCTTCACATAGCCTATTATAATAAAAATAAAGAACAATATTCCAAGGTCTGACTTTGATTTAGAGTTTAACAATAAAAACATTAAGATTTTATATTCCTTTCTTCCTTTAAGGCAAAAGCAGGCCTTTCCCATCTTTGTAACTTGCCTTTGAACAAATAGGCTCTAGTATTTTTAGACTTTCTCCCTGGAGTCCAAAGCTCACTGTATTAAAGTAGCCCGGGAAATATAGAGGAGTTGGAGCCCAGGTTCTGTGTCCTAAATGTTTTTTGGTCATGGATAAAGTAGCTTTTCCCCTATAGTGCTGGTTAGAGGAGTAGGGCATGCACTGGGGTAATTTCTTCTTTCTTGCTAGATTAAAGGAAGGGTTTAATCTTTTTTTTTTTTTTTTTTTAATTCTCTCTCTCTCTCTCTCAGAGAAGGTTCTGTTATTCTTTTCCTCAAAGTGAACACACATCTGAAAACAGCTCTAGTGCATTTCTGCTGGAAGGAGCAAGAAGCTATTAACAGCAGCACTTGAGGCTGCTGTGAAAGTCCATTACCCCAGAAATAGATTAAGGCAAGTTTGCAAAAATGTGTTCCCCCAGCATTATCACTCTTTAAGATTTTATTTATTTATTTGACAGAGAGAGATCACAAGTAGACAGTGAGGCAGGCAGAGAGAGAGAGGGAAGCAGGCTCCCTGCTGAGCAGAGAACCCGATGTGGGCCTCGATCCCAGGACCCTGAGATCATGACCTGAGCCGAAGGCAGCGGCTTAACCCACTGAGCCACCCAGGCGCCCCAGCATTATCACTCTTACCTGAAAGAATGTGGCTCCTGTTTAGCAGGAAACAGATGTTCTTATCTCATTTCACTGAAGAACTAAAGTGAGACCCCCAAAAAAGACAGTCTGCCCCCTGAGCCTTTGCTCTGCTTCTTTCCTTTGGAATCGCATATTTTAGATGGGGTCATTTTTTTCTCTGCATACCTCCACCCCAGCCACCTCCTCGGAGGTCCTTCATAGCAGCTGCCTGGGACTGTGGCTCTGAAATATCTAGCTTGAGTTTACACCCAGACAGCCCAGACTTGGGGGAACTGGATCCTCGAACAATGAAGGGAAGGACCAAGCCTAAGCCTTTGTCACTTGTGAGGCAATTTGCATAAACTCAACCCACAGCTGTTCCTTAGGCACAGAACTGTACTCGTGTCAGCTCCAGACAGACTCTAACTAGTGACAAAACCATATAAGTAGAAACATAGTCCTGTGGCTCCTCTACTTTTTCTCCTCCTCCTCCTGACATCCTGCCCTTTGCAGCACTCCAAAGGGCAAAGGATAAAGTTCAACTGGGCCCTGGTTCGTGTTTCAAAGAGGACTCTGACAGGGCCTGGGAGAAACCTGCAGCCACAGCAGAGGAGAGATGTAAGAATCAATTTACATTATGTCAGCTTATGATTTAAAAATAGTTTACACTTTAAGATAGAAGAATATTCATTCCAACACTGGGTTGGCAAATGAATCACCAGAGCCTAAATCCCCATCAGTAGAAAGCTCAAGTCGAACCTTGCCTCATTCCCAAAAGATGTACAGTTCTCAGGAAGTTCATGTCCAACACGAATCTAGCGTCCCAGATTTCTTCCATTTAGTATATAGGCAAGAAAATCACGAGTCAAGACCAGAAGGCTTATTTGTCAAGCTTGAGAAGCTTGACAAGTATGGAAGAAGACCACCCCCCTGTAAGCTCTACCCTGTCAGGACTACACTTCAGACATCAGAGGTAAGAAGGGATAGCCCGTCATATACAATGAATAACAAAATTTGAGATCAAGAAAGTAGTAAGATTTCCCCATCTCCAGATCAGTGATTCCTAAATCTGGCTTCATCCCCATTTCACAAGCCTGAGACTTTCCTGTAGAAATTCTGACAAGGTGATACTCCTCAGGATCCTGCTGTCCCTACAGGCTTCTGCCATCTGGCCTCAGCTGAACACGCACAGTAGCTCTGGCCGAGGACCCTCAGCCACTGGGACCGCCTGATGCTCTCTCCCTGGTGACCAAGACTGATCAGACACACCCAGACATTTGCTACCTTCTGCCCTGGATGGCACTTTCTTGAGTGTAGTGTACTGTCTCATCATAGCCCTGCAGGGTAGGCAAGCGAGGATATTTATCTCCATTTTACAGGTGAGAAAACGGAAGATCCAAGAGACTTGCTGAAGTTCAGAGCATACTGAGTCAGAAACAGATCCGGAATTCCCAAAAAAGCCTCTATAAATAGTTTCCCTCTAGCATGGCAGCTTCCTGTAGGTTTACGGTCCAAGATGAGCTGTCTAGATGCTGGCAACCATTTTGCTTCCTAGGACCAAAGGGAAAAGCATGAAATCCTGGCCAGAGCTAAAGAGGACAACCCTTTAATTGTATAGATAAGGAAACTGAAGCACAGTGACTTGCCCAAAATTGCACAACCAGGTGGTGGCAAGAAAAATAAACAACCGTGGGATTACAGTTAATGCAGACCAAAAGCAGAGCAAGATGGAGGGGAACTGTGTATCTCCTGCTCGGTGTTTCAACAAAGTCGAAGTGATTACTACACAGAGAGCTGCTGTGTATTTGGAAAACTGCCCACTCCATTGAGAAATGGACCATGGCAAAGAGTAGCCATACAAATCACTGAGGTCACCTTGATGGTCTTTATGAGTGTGCCAGCCAGTCTCTGACTACTTGTGTGTGTGTGTGTGTGTGTGTGTTTTGTGTATGCTTTTGTGTGTTGTTTAGTTGCCAAGGGGATGCTCAAGCAAGCAGGAGCCTGTATACATTCAGCAAAGGTAAAAAAAAAAAAAAATCCCTGGAAAGTGTTAGCATAATTACCCAGCCAGTCTGTTTCTTACCTGGAGGTAAATGCAGTCTCTACAATTCCTGTCAGTTGTGACGATCATTCATGATGCAGAAGTGTGCAGGGAAAAGGTCCCCCCTCTCTCATTCCATCTAATTTCTCTAACCCTCTAGCGTAGCTAGAGATGAACCCAACTCCTATAAAACAGAAACAAACTTCAAATCCATGTCAGAGCCTGCCAGAGAGAATGATTTACAAACTGCCAGCAGAACATTGGTGTAAACAAGATAATGCACATTAATTCTCTGCGAGTCAATTAGCATTCAGTTATTCTGAACAGGGTCTGACCTTGATGCTTGAGGATCTGAACAGAATGCAACCTGTAGCTTAAAGGAAAATGCCACCTTTTCTTCTCGGATTGGCAGGTCTCAAGGATTCAAAGTCTCAAGAAGCACTCTTCCTCATAAAGACGCACAAAGGGACAAACCCTGTCTCAACAGAACTCTTGCATTTCACAACTGATGTCTTTTTGCCTTTGAGGCCACAAACACTTTGATGACTCTCACCTTTGATCTAAATTTCTAAAGGATCTAAGTGTTATGCTGCATTCCAGAGGCATCTTTCACTTCAAGTCATCTGAAGGTTTAAAAGGTCTTAAAATAAGAACTGCACACATTTCTTTGGATATTTCTTAAATTGTTAATTCAAAGAAGAGGATTTGTTTGTATTTGTTATGCTTATTAGCATTATCTGTGCTTTCGGTGGGGGGCGGGGGGGTTCCTTGGATCTGGGGAAATGATCAACCAGAGTCCCTCACAATATTTTCCTATTCCAGATACTCTAAAAAAGATGTGTGACCCACTTGAGTCCACTGGAGCAGAGTTTCCCAAAGTTGAACGTGCACATGAATCTCCGTGGGCCTTTTAAAAGGAGATTACCCCAAAGATACAGATGTAGTGAAAAGAAGGAAAACATGCACCCCAATGTTCATGGCAGCAATGTCCACAACAGCCAAACTGAGGAAGGAGCCCAGATGCCCTTCAACAGATGAATGGATAAAGAAGATGTGGTCCATATATACAGTGGAATATTACTCAGATCAGAAAGGATGAATACCCAATATTTGCATCACCATGGATGGAACTGGAGGAGATTATGCTAAATGAAATAAGTCAAACAGAGAAAGTCAATTATCATATGGTTTTACTCATATGTGGAACATAAGTAATAGCACAGAAGAGCAGAGGGGAAAGAAGGTAAATCTGAAGGGGGGAAATCAGAGAGGGAGACAAACCATGAGAAACTCTGGGCTCTGAGAAACAAACTGAGGGTTTCAGGGGGGAGTAGAAAGGAGGATGGGGTAGCCGGGTGGTGGGTATTAAGGAGGGCACCTGTTGTGATGAGCACTGGGTGTTCTATGCAACTAATGAATCACTGAACACTACATCAAAAATATATTTAAAAATATATAAATATATATATAAGTATATATATATATATATATATATAAATATACATATATAAAATAAAATAAAAATAAAGAGAGATTCTGATTTAGTAGATGTGGAGTGGAAGCTGAGATTCTACAAATCTTATAAGCTCCCAGCTGATACAGATGCTGCCGGTCCAACCGCCACACTGCAAGGCACTACCTGAGGCACTTGTCTGAGAGCCTTTTTCCATGGAACACGTAATTCTTTAAAATTGGGTCCTTTTGGGGTGCCTGGGTGGCTCAGTGGGTTAAAGCCTCTGCCTTCGGCTCAGGTCATGATCCCAGGGTCCTAGGATGGAGCTCCACATCAGGCTCTCTGCTCAGTGGGGAGCCTGCTTCCTCCTCTCTCTCTGCCTGCCTTTCTTCCTGCTTGTGATCTCTCTCTGTCAAATAAATAAATAAAATCTTTTATAAAAAAAAAAAATGGTTCCTTTCACAATTTCAAGACTCTGCTATTTGTAACAGAGGTGTTCACTAAATGCTATTCCAGATGAGGGGTCTCAAACTTTCCCAGTTCATAATACCCTAGGCATTCAGGTTTAGAGGAACTCCTCCAACACCAACCCCTGCATACCCAGTGGGCCCCCATTTGAAATAAGTGTTCTGTTTGCTCTTGTCAGTTTGCTTACTGTTTATTTGTTTTGCAGGGTTCATAGTTGTCCACCCTTGTTAACTGGATAGAGACAAACCCCAATTTTTTTAAACATATATATATATATATATTTTTTATTTTGCAGACAGAGATCACAAGTAGGCAGAGAGAAAGGAGGGGACAAACCCAATTTTAAGGATATTGATGGCCCTTGCTTCTACTGGACTACCAAATCATAAAGAAAATACTGATGAAGACAGCAGATGTCAAAATATTCTTTCCCTCAGAGGTTGCAGGATCAATTGGCTGGGTCCTGGGTGAAGGCAAAGTAGATTCTTTACTAGACACAGACAAGGCAGTTGGCTGCTGGGGATAAATCTGACAGGGAACCAGAACAGTGTTCTTTGTGGAGCCCTTCTCTAGTGCATTCAACAGACAACCTCCAGGCAACACTTTGCCTCATGCCCAGCCTATCCTTCCCCAACACACACACACACACACACACACACACTTCCTAGGCAATTTCTCGGGAATCATTTTAGAAGTCTCCGTGGTCCCATCTGTCCATAACATCTATTCCCCATCCCTTCTCAGGATTCCAAACAATAATAATGTAACAATAAATAATAATAATTACCACTATTTAAATCATAATTACAACCCTTTAAAATAGGTATTATTATTATTATTCTTTTTATGCATGAGAACTCTAAGGCATAGAGGGGGTAAACAATTTCCCCAAGGTCACACATCTAATAAGCAGAGATACAAGCACAGATAATCTGGCACGAGGGTCCATAAGCTTAAATGCTCCATGATACTTATCCATACTCTTTTTTAAAAATTATTTTTATTAACATACATTATTTGCCCCAGGGGAACAAGTCTGTGAATTATCAGGCTTACACATTTCACAGCACTCGACATATCACATATCCTCCACAATGTCCAAAACCCAACCACCCTCTCCCTACCCTCCCTCCCTCCAGTAACCCTCAGTTGGTTTTGTGAGATTAAGAGTCTCTTTTGCTTGTCTCCCTCCGGAGTTAATCACTTTACCAAAAAGAGAAAGAGAGACAGAGACAGAGACAAACCTTATTATCCTCTTTATCTTTTACAGTGGATGGCTCATTAAAACCAGAGCCAAAATAATTAGCAACCAAATAAATTAGTTTCCTTTCCAAGAGCGTGTTTTCAAACACTCCCCTGAGGTGAGGGAAAATATTTGCATTCTGTCCCTGTTGGTGGGGTGTGTGCAGTGAAGTGCATTCCCTAAGAATGGGTTGGGTCCTTCTAAGGAAGCAGAAAATAAGAAGGAAAACAAAACAGTTGTTTCCATAGTAAAATATGTTGGCTCTTCTTACTCCCTTACATTTGAATAAATTCTATTCCCTCTTTGGGCATACAGGTCATACTGCCTTTGTGAAGCTGCAATCATTACACCAACCCCATTCCTTCCCCAATTTTTTTAAAACCCACCAGTATTATTAGACTATCTCTGCATGCCACTTGAATATATGCATCATATGTTTGTTGTTTGTTTTTCACATATATTTTTCTGATCTCTTCTACTTGATTCTAAGCATTTTGGTTTGAACACCTACTTTGGGGCGCCTGGGTGACTAGGTCAGTTAAGCCTCTGCTTTCAGCTCAGGTCATGATCCCAGGGTCCTGGGATGGAGCCCCACATCTGGGTCCCTGCTCAACTGGAAGCCTGCTTCTCCTTCTCCCTCTGCCTGCCATCCCCCCTGCTTGTGCTCTCTCCCTCTTTCTGTCACATAAATAAATAAAATCTTTTAAAACCATTAAAAAATAAACACTTACTCCTAGAATACTGGGTACTACTTTTGGCTCTTTATATGTATTAAGTAATGGGTATGTTCGTGCTTTCTTGGGCAAACACTGTCCTTCTCCTTTGCTACCCGGGGATAACTTAGCTATGTGTGATTTGCTAGGATGGTTAGAGCATCAGTTTACCTGTGCCTTCATAGTCTAGGTCACAGGCTTTCTAGGTAGCCCCACTACCTGTATCATGACAGAACTACGCATGGCAGCTCGAAATCTAACCAACCATCTCATACCAATGCATCATGGTCACAAGGATACTGAGCAAAGGATGCAGGCTAGACCACAGCACATTGAGCGACACAGCACGGAAAAAACAAACTGAGAATTCAGCCTCCATGGATAAAGGTATGGGTCATCTTAAAGTTTCAGTTTAGGCACTGGGGACGTCTACTCCATTAAACTGATGTGGGCCAGCTGGAAAATTCAGAGAAAAGTTCTACTACATCCCATGTTCTCTAGATTAGTAATTCACTCATGTGTCCCTGAATTACATGAAGGAGCAGGTGTTTAAAAGACAAAAGTTAATTTAGCGGCACAGGGGTGGCTCTGTCAGTTAAGTATCCAACTCTTGATTTTGGCTCAGGTCATGATCTCAGAGTCATGAGATCAAACCCTGCACTGGCTCCACACTGGGTATGGACTCTGCCTGGGATTCTTTCACTCTCTCTCCCTCTGCCCCTGCCCCCTCATCACTGCACATGTGCACGCACACACACACTCTTTCTCTCTCTCTCAAAAAAAAAAAAAAAAAGGCAAAGTTAATTTTCAGCATTTGTCTGATGGTCCAGGCTGAAAAGATACTAGAAGAGATCATATGAAGACCCATTTTTGGACACTTTAAGAAAAATAAGGGTAATGTTTAGAATTTGTTTTGGACACTCTAAGAAAAATAACGGTAATGTTTAGAATTTGTTTGGTCAGGCTACCTTAATGTTCTCTGGCAGAGTGAGGTATCCTGAAAATGGATAGAGATAATAAATCTTGATTTTACTGAGACTTTAATTTCATCCTCTATGGCATTCTCATCGATGAACTGGGCAAATGTGGTCTGAATTATGCAACTGTGGATTGGACAAACAGACAACTAAAAACAAACTAAAGGCAACTCAAGGCTGCTATTAATAGGTCTGTATCAACCTGGGAGTTCCACTAAGTAATGAAAGTATACTGTCAACATGTTATTGGATACAGTCATTTACCTAAATGTTGACATTAGAATATTATTTACTTTTCCTACACAGAAACATGGGAGCAAACTTGCCCATTTCAAGAAACTCACGTCCCCCCACCACTCACAAGAGCTTGGAGAGATTTAAAATGGGACAGGTTTTTATCAGTGGAGCAAAGGAGGTCTTGTGAAACTTAAAATGAAAGTGAGTTGATAGATTAAGCTACCTGCAATTTTAACCCTTTGATTTCCTGGGTTTTGAGCTAACACCAATAAAAATCCATTACCATATTCATATCTATGTCTAAACTCCAAGAGTGTATAAACAGACCAGGCTAAGAAGTGGACTATAAAGCAGGTCTTACCACTCCTTGGGACACTAAAATCCCAATGTGACATTTAAGCTTCCAGAAGACTACAAGTAACCCCATCATCACCATGGAAACGACACTTACTTGCAAGGCAACCTGAACCATTAAACTCAAGAGCCTCTGGAGTCTGTGGTCTTTGGGGATATAGTGAGACTGATATATTCTCTCTGACCACTGCCCTCCCCTTCTGTGTCTCTCAGCTCTTAACTCTTCACCCTTGCCACATCTAAGTCACCAGGTTGTCACTCTGGTTCTGGATTTAACTTGCATCCCTCTCCAGTTTGATCTTCAAAGGTAACATTTTTAATACTGACCCCACTATCGTGCCAGAAACTCCTGCTTCCTCTTCATTGGGTTGTGTTAATAATCAAACAAGTTCATGTATATGTAAGCAATGGAAAAATGTTGAGGTTATTTCTATTTTTGCTCTCATTTCTGGCACAGATGATACTACATGGCATATAAAAGGTATTCATTAAACACGTGTTGAATGAACCAATAAACAAGTGGAAATACATTCCATCCTACACATCAAAATCAGGCCAACATTCCTGAAGTTAAGCAGCAACCCCCCTGAAACAAAAAGTTGACTTTAATTAGGTGCTTTGTCCTAAGCAAGAATTATGTGAAGTTTAGCATTCTTTTTCTATTTCTATGAAAAATATCACAGGAATTTTATTACGTATTACAGTGAATCTGCAAACAGATTTGGACAGTATGGGCATCTTAATAATATTAATTCTTCCAATCTATGTGACCATGGGATATCATCCCATTTATTTGTGTCACTAGGATAAGGATAGTCTCTAGTTTTTTGTTTTTTTTTTTTTTTAGATTTTATTTATTTATTTGACAGAGAGAGATCACAAGTAGAGAGGCAGGCAGAGAGGTGGGGGGGAAGCAGGCTCCCAGCTGAGCAGAGAGAACCTGATGCAGGGCTCGATCCCAGGACCCTGAGACCATGACCTGAGCTAAAGGCAGAGGCTTTAACCCACTGAGCCACCTAGGTGTCCCAGGATAGTCTCTTTAGTAAAAGTATTGAGAAAAAGTGAGTATCCAAATGAAAAAGAATGAAGCTGGACCTTTATCTCACACCATACACAATAATCAATTCAAAACTGATTAAAGTTTCTCCACATCCTAGATGAAGACATACTGCATGATCTTACTTGTAATGTGGAAATCTAAAAAAGCTAAACTCATAGAAACAGAGACTAGAAAGTAGTTGCCAGAGGCTGGAGGAAATAGGAGGATGTTGGTCAAGGGATCCAAGCTTTTAATTCTAGGGTGCATAAATTCTGGTGATCTAATGTATAGTATTGAGATTGTATTTAATAGTTAGTAATATGCTGTATACTTGAAATGTGCTATGAGAGCAGATCTTAGATAGTCTCACTACCCCAAAAAAGAAAGTTAAATAGGTGATGGACAGGTGAATAAGCTAGATTGGGGTAATCATTTCACAATGTATTAATATATCAAAACATCACATTGTATACCTTAAATAGATACAGTGTTCATTTGTTAATCATATCTCAATAGAGCTGGAGAAAGAAAAAGAACTGTGGCCTTTGTTTTGTAGAACAATGGAACCCCTTAGAGAATCTTAAGCAGTGGTATGACATGGATCAGAATTGTATTTTGTTAGGGTGATGAGGCTGGGGTATGGAAAAAGAATATGAGAACAAGCAAGGGTAGAAGGAGGAAACCAAACGGGAGGCTGTGACAGAGCACAGAGTAGAGGAGAGAATCACATGGATCATCAAAGCAGTCATGGGATGAAAAGAAGACGCTGAATTGACAGGTAATTGTGAGAAAGAATCTGCAAATGATTATCAAATGGCATTAAATCTAGTTTAATGTGAAATGCCCTGAGGCGTAATTGGAAACATATTCATCCTTGTTTTGCAATTCTGGAAATGAGGTAGCTCCGACAACTGAGTCATCAATTACAGTTCATCTTTCAAAGGAAATAGTTTGATGGTATTTAGACTGAGTGTGAATGCACTTTACCCATTTTATCAATAATAATAGTTCATGCTTCACCATGAGAGACTACGGACTCTGAGAAACAAACTGAGGGTTTTGGAGGGGAGGGGGGTGGGAGATGGGTGAGCTTAGTGGTGGGTATTATGGAGGACACAGATTGCATAGAGCACTGGGTGTGGTGCATAAACAATGAATCTTGGAACACTAAAAAAATCTTTAAAAAATAACAGTTCATGCTTCTAAAATTCAAAATGATGAAGTAAAAAGGAAAAATACTATTCTCCCTCAAACAGAAAACTAAATCTCATTTAAATATAGACTTGTGAACTTTTTCCCCACTGGAAAAGAGTAACTTCTGAAAATCTGATTTTGGTTGATTAAAAATGTCACTGACAGCAGACTCCCAAACCAATTTTTATTGGGGGGTGGGGGATAAAACAAAAGCAAAGACATCATTTACTGAACAGATGTAACATATATTATACAATGCTCTCTCTCACCCAATGTCAACACACTGTCAATTTGGGGAACAGATTTGTCCTTAAAGGTGCCATAGAGAGGAAAGCATTCCTAATGCCCTCACCAGGTCTTTGATACCTAAGAGTTTGAAAATGAGAATGCACTGCTCTTTTAAAAACAGAGGCAGAGGACTTAAATGCCACTTTTCGATAGCACCCAGAGGTTTTGAGTATTAACCAGTTCTGAAAATATATTACGTGCTCTCTGAAGGAAAATTAAAACACAAATCAAAATTGTTGAGAGAAACATCAGTGCCCTCCAGTAGCTGAAGAGCTGCACAAAGCTGTGCTCACAGCCAGTAACACAGAAACAACATTTCAGTGCAACCCAGCCTACCAAGGAGAGTGTAGAGGGTCACCTCCCTGTAGTGGTATCAAATCCTCCACCTTCAGCCCCTCTCTTCCCAGCAGCTCCCTTGTTCCCTGCCTGAACAGAGAGGTTTAGAGATCCTTCTGTAGGAGCTTTCAAGTTGCAAGCCCATTCCCCGCCCCCCCAACCCCCATTCCAAAATGGTAACTCTGTGGTTAGTTACCAAGCTGCCAGTCATACAGGAAGGACTGTGCTGGGATGGAGTGTGATCCAGTTCAAAGGCAGATTAAGAAAATGCCCAGACTTCTATAAATCATTTAAATTCCAAAGATGACTAGAGAATGAACCCAGTACAGATGCAGCTTTGGAATGTACCTTGCTAATAAGGAAACATGATCGTTGTACAATACACATTACAATAAATCTTTATCTGAGAGTAATGCTGATATAAGCATTCTTTTGATTCCCTTTCCACCCTTCACAATCACAACTGTGCATTTTTTTAGCCTGAAATTCAATATTTACTCATTCATCCATTCAGCCAACATATATTGGAGTCATACTATGGATAAGATATTTTGCTGGATTCTGTGAGAAAATTCAAGATGTGTAAGACCCAGGGTTTTGACTACAGTGGCTTACAGTATAGCAGAGAGGTTAAATCCCTTAATTTCTGAAGGGGAAATAATCTTGAGTTTGCATATCAGGTCTGATTGTTGACCTTGGGGAAGCTATAGATCTGAGCTCTGGCTTACTTGTATGTAAAATGAGGATAATAATAATATATATCGTATAGGGTAAGCATTCCAAGAGGAGACTCAGAGCCACAGAGCCCAGCAAAGAAAATGGAAAAGTCAGATCAGCCGGCCTTCAGGACCACCAGTTGAGCATGAGCCAAGAGTAGTCAGGAAATGTGCCTTGGAATCAGACTATACATGACCTTGAATGTCAGGCTAAGAGATGTGAGCTTCATCTAAAAAATGATTGGGTGTCTCTAAAAGCTATTTTGTGTAGGAGTAAAGATGCAGATAAATCTATGTACTTCAAAAGGATAACTACATATGCGATGTGATGAAGAAACTAGAAGGAAACTAGAAGCAAAGAAGCTATTTAAAAGGTGACAAAGAAAAAAAAAAGCCAAGACACAATGTATACTCTCAACCTAATCATGAAAAACAAGCAAACAAATCCAAATAAAAGGGCATTCTACAAAATAATTGGCCTATACGCGTCTCAAGGTCATAAAAGATGAGAGAAGACTGAGGAAGTATGACAGGTTGTTGAGAATGAAGGATTCATGACAACTCAGTGTGATGTGGATCCATGATTGGATCCTGGAACAGATCAAGGACATTAGTGAGAAAACTGGTGAAAGTCAAAGACTAGAGTTCAGTTGATAATATGGTTACCAATGTTAATTTTGATAAATGCATCATATATATATATATATATATATATATGAGCTCTCTATATTATTTACATAACTTTTCTGTAAACCTAAATTTATTTTTTTTTAAGATTTTGTATTTCAGAGAAAGAGAGAGAGAGAACATAAGCATGAGCAGAGGGAGGGGCAAAGGGAGAAGCAGACTCCCCCCTCGCTAAACAGGGAGAAGCAGACTCCCCCCTCGCTAAACAGGGAGCCCAATGTGGGGCTCAATTCCAGGACTCTGGGACCATGACCTGAGCCAAAGGCAGAAGACTTTTGACTGACTGAGCCACCCAGGCACCCCAAGCTACACTTATTTCAAACAAAAAGGTTTTTCGTTGTTTGTTTGGTTTTGATTTTTGGTCTTTTTTTTTTTTTTTTTTCAGTCTAGGCAAGAGAAAATATCAACCTGAACAAGGGTAGTGGTTCTGAGAACTGGGAGAACAAGAAGCAGAATTGGTAAGATATTAGATGCTGACCCGGGTTGGTAGGGTGACAGAGAAGTCATTTGAGAATATGACTCAAGTCTCACTGGCTGAGCAATTAGTAGACATTTACTTTTCAGAAGTCCCAGGAGGGAACAGGTTGTAGAGGATGGGTAATGAGTTCTCCCCTGCACACTTGAGTTGTAGATGTAGACAAATTAATAGGAAACTGGATATGAAAGACAGAGAAAAGGTGGGGTTTTAGATTTGGGAGTCAACAATATAAGGTAATAGTTAGAACTATAGGAGTGAATACATTTACCAAAGGAGGAAGAAAAAAGGATGAAAACAAACACTTTTAGGAAAATATCCAAATTTAGGAAAAAGAAGAAAAAGGAGGGACCACATTTTAACTCTAATTCTTTCATCAGGGGAAAGCTCATGTTTAAAAATATAATAGATCTGGAGTAAACTGGGGCTCTGGAAAACACGTTTTCTATGCCCATGATGGAGGTAATTAGTGATGGGAATTAAACAACAACAGAAAAAGGAAAAGAGAAAATCAGGGTCATTTGTGTATGCTTTCAAATAAATAGAAAAGCTTCAACAAGTATGTTATTGGATTGATCAAGTTTGGGATTTGAAATCTCAGCGGCATGTTTTAAAAGAATGTAACTGTGCTTTTTACCATTAGCCTTAAAAGTTAAAACCCCATCTCCCCCAAATCTCCTGGCTTCTTGTAGAGTTCCGTTATACATTTAGAAGAATAAAAGACTGCAAAAAAAAAAAGAAAAAAGAAGAAGAAGAAAAGACTGCAACATGAGAAGAGCGGGATAGCCTGATTGCCACGCATTTTAGGAAAATCTGCTCAAGAGTAGTATGGTATTTTAAGTTTTCCTAGAAAAGAGTACCCACACACATATTTTAAACATGTATGCCCATATGTATGCCTCACAAATCTTAAGTTTACACTTTGGTGAACCTGTTTTGAACACAAATGGTCTTCTGCTTTCCAGCTTCCTGAAGTAGCTGAAGAGTCGCCTATCAGCAAGTCCCCACTTTGTAGAGAATTGCTTCCCCACTAATTCTAAATGGTTCTTAATGCCATGGTCCCATGGGCCCTGTGCTGGACCTCAGTGGGGTCAACTAGAGCTCCTCCTTGGGATTTGAAATGGTAACTGATTACTTTACTTAGATTCTATGGTGATGAAAGCCACAAGTCATGACACTTGGAAACTGTCAACAGCCATGGTCTCTGCAAGTCTGCATTTAAAAATAAGAATAAGGGGTGCCTGAGTGGTTCAGTGGGTTAAAGCCTCTGCATTCGGCTCAGGTCATGATCCCAAGGTCTGGGGATCAAGCCCCACATTGGGCTCTCCGCTTGGTGGGGGGCCTGCTTCCTCTTCTTCTCTCTGCCTGCTTCTCTGCCTACTTGTGATCTCTGTCTGTCAAATAAATAAGTAAAATCTTAAAAAATAAATAAATAAAAATTAAAAAAAAAATAAGAATAAAGCTGAAACGCAGGTTGAAGCTGATGTGAGACATCCCGAAGGAGTTCTGGTGTCATCTGGTTACTGCTCCAGTTGTGGCTGGAGCACACAAGTATCACTACCCCCTTTCAGCTCTCCATGTGAGCACATGACTTACTCCCAACGCCTTCCAACAAACCCCCTTTTCTTGCCCAAGGTACTTAGGAGTGGATTTGTGTCAGCGGCAACTGTAAGAGCCATCACTAGTACTCCTTAGGATTCTGCCTGGTTAAGAGGACTCTCTTCCTCATTCTTCTTTATAAGCCATTTCTAATGCATCCTTGTACCCTAGGACAGGATTTGTTCATTAAAGTTGAACTCTTAAACATAGGGGGCCTCCTTTCTTCCTTCCTCCTTCCCTTTCTCTGCCTCCTTCTGTGTGTCCGTTTCTGTCTCTTTTTCTTTCTCAGTTAGCACTGGGGCTAAGTATGGCTTCTGATACCTAATCTAGGTCTAGAATTTTGGACCATTTGAAAGCATCCCTCTTATCTCCAACATGACTGTCATGTGAGGTTCGGTTTTCAGAAGAAACAGTCTTATTTTTAAACACAAAGACATAAATGCAATTGCTAGTACAGGAGCAAAGGGAGCTTTAGAGCCAACCAAAACTGCACACGTGTCTCTCCTCAGCCACACACTAAATCTGTGACCTTGACTAAACTGCCTAACCTTCCACATTTCTAAAATCTAACAATGAATAGTTTCCACTGTGCCAGGCACTGTGCTAGGCACTTCACCGGTCACCTTTACAAGGTAGCTGCTGTTATCCCCATTTTACATATGAGAATACTGAGATTTAGAAAAGTTAAGTCACTTGCCAAAAGACAAGGCACGAAGGACACCAGAGCCCACATTACCCACCAGGGGACACGATACAATACCCGTCCCAAGAAGGGAAAGAAAAACAGATACATGCAACAGAATCTGACACCACTTGGACAGGATTTTTTTGTTGTGTTGTTTTAATGTTCACACCATGAAATAAGAATCAAATTAATCCTTCTATAGATGGCAGCTACCCACTACAGGTAAGTGAATGAGCAGGGCCACTAGCTAACTACTGTACTTCCCATGACGTGGACACTGATCTTCTCTATTCAGAAAGAACACGGGCCCCAGAGGAACAAGTTGGAGGAGGCCCACTTGCCTACTCAAGGAATTGACTCTTGGCTTACCCCATACTGCTTCCTGTCCTACCTCTTCCCGCCCTTGTGTTTGCCACACCTGCTCCTGATTGTTTGAGCCCACAGAGCCCATGACTTGTATCATGAAGAGACATCTTCCCACAGCTAACCGAATGAGTGAAGAAAATAAATGGTATGTGCTCATGTTATCAAGCACTTTGTCTCTTTATATTAACAAATTAAATGACAAAGTTCTTCCTTTGTCCACTATAGGCTAAACTGGGCCTTCTTTCTCCCTACTTTGCTCAGGGACTTTTCCCTCAGTCTTGCCCCTAATGTAAGTGAAAATTAAAAACCTTCTTTCCAACACTCAATATCAAATACTTTCTCTGTGTGCTCAGATCTCTGAGATGAAGTTTTACTCTGTTACCTGATTTCACACATGAAAGTTGCCTATATTCCTCTTCCTAAATAAATAAAAGGAAAAATGCAATTATAGGTTCTGTCATAGACTCTGCAGCACAGTATTAGCTCACTATACCTGTCACATAAATACCTTTACATTTCAATGGTAGCCACAGAGATGAGAGGGCAAATATATCCCTCACTCTTCTTTCCCTTTAAAAAAAAATGACTTGTCATGAGAGGGTTTTTTAAATTATAACTATTACTTTTCTATGTCAAATTAATCACTGAAATTTGACAATGACATTTTTGGCCACTCTACTATGGATTCAGGCAAACTAGTTAAATAAAAATTAATTGAAGAAGGGACACCTGGGTGACTCTGGGTTAAGCCTCTGCCTTCAGCTCAGGTCATGATCTCAGGGTCCTGGGATTGAGCCCTAGGTCAGGCTCTCTGCTCATCAGGGAGCCTGCTTCCCCCTCTCTCTCTGTCTGCCTCTCTGCCTACTTGGGATTTCTGTCTGTCAAATAAATAAATAAAATCTTTCTTAAAAATTTAACTGAAGAAACAGAAATTACTTTCATCATATAGTACTATGCTGTATTTCTACAACATTATTCGGAAAGATAAATTTAAAAGTTCTGTCCTTGACACACTTGGATAAGTGTGCTTACATGTATGTTTCTGGGTCTGCACCAGACAACGCATTTAGTGTCTGAGGCAGCGCAGTAAACTACAATACTGTATTAAGTCTAGGGATTATTAATATTCATGAGACTCAGTTTACTCATTTGTAAACATGGGATGATAATGTCTTATAGATTTAATATCAAGATTAGCTATCACAAATATAACATATGCGGAGGTATATAATATTTAGTGAATGTTAGCTCTTGACATATGGTGTGTGTTTACATGTGTTGACATCACCTAGATGTGCAAACACACATAATATCCACACACACACAAGCACAAAACATCTAAAGCATATAGTCAGAGACTCAAATGAGGAATTACTGAATCTGCAAACCTCATATAGTTATTCAAGAACATTCAAGAGATGCTTCAGTGTCTCCAGCCTCCACAAACAGGAATCCTCATAGAAGGTGGGGTTGAAATTCACCGAGGCTCCAGTGATTTGGGGATGATGACTTTCAGAGCCAAAGAACAAGTGCGGAGACACTTGCTAACTTTATTCTGCTCATCTCTAGTCAGAACTAACATTGCTATTCATTTTGAGTGACCCTAAACAGTTCTTCACATTTGGATGGTGTTTGTGCAGCCATTAAATTGACTCCCTGGGAACAAATGGAAAAATAAATCAGCAACAGGCACGTATTTTGTCAGTTTCTATCAGCTTGGGCTGGCACTGCCTTTCCATTATTGGTCTCCAGGAGAACATGTGACCCATTGGGCAGATAACTAATGTGAGAGTCCTAACAGTTAACTTCGTTTTTCAGTATTTCCTCCAAATTTGCTCCTAGAAGAGTTCATGGGTAATGGGATGAGTTTTCAAATCAAAAGGACTTAAATTGGAACCCCAGGTGGACATCTCATGGACTGAGTAACTTCAAAAAGGTTATTCAACTTTCTGAACAGCAATTTCCTCATCTGAAATATATTCTACCACAAAGGTCTGTTCTTACAAGTCCATGTTCGTGTGTGTAAAGCACCCACTGTATACTTGGCAAAATGGTAACCAGCTGTTAGCAGTTTATTTCCTAGAAAATACCACTAGCATTTCCATCCACTCTAAAACCCTGTGATGGGCAACTGCTGAATCTAGAAAGATTCTCATCTAACAGAACAAAGGCATAAAAAGCTAAATGTCCTCAACAAGGAACACTGACTACACATTTATTAATCAAAGACTGTGTTGACATAGCTACTGAAAACTCATGATTTTTGCATGCACTAAAGCCATCTATATTTAATGCACTAGATAAAACATTTGACAAATGTCCATATTTAGATTTAACTAATAAGGGGACTTTCTACACATCTGCTTTGTTTATCTAATACTCAAGTATAGCTAATAATTTCAATGAAGGTGGATTGCAATTAAGCATCAGTTTCGTATCTGTAATACAAGGGCAGCAGTTCTTAGCTAATACAGTTGTCATGAAACTTAACATAATTTCAATAAAAGTGTTAAATAAAGTTTGAAACATTTTGTAATTTGTGAGGTTTTCTACCATTAAGTCAACAATGATTATTTCTCTAACAGCAAAGTGCCCACTCCAGTAATTTGCTGATTGTCATCCCAAATTACATTGATTATTGACACTACAAAGTTTAAAATACATGATATTTTAAGTAGTCAAAAATACATCACAACAATAAATACCCTTAAACGGTAAGATGGAGCAAAACCCTATCCCATACTTCAAAGAACATCCTAGTTTCTGAAAAGTCAAAGTTATAAAATGACCAGAAGTAGCTAGATTTGTAAAAAGTAGATCAGTGGCTGATGGTGAATCAAATTCTTTTGTTCTGCAGTATTTCTATGTCCAATGTGTTGAGCAATCACTTCTTATACAAAGCCACAGATGCCCAGTGAAATGTGCAAACGACATTCTCTCTGCTCTCCAGAAGTTAGACGCTCTTACACAAGTTTTGTGAGGCTTTGCGTCTTGAAATTTATCAATTTTTGGCTTGTATGTATAATCCAACATCTAAAATCTGCCAATTTAATCAAACACATCCCTTTATCTACTCAAATTGCCAGGAAAAATAATTACCATGATAAAAGATTTATTCCCTAGGCCTACTGAAAAGTGTGATGAAAACTATGGATCTTCTCTGCATATACACACACATACAGGTCTGCAGATTCCTTCAGGAGATGGCCGACCACAGAGCCAACATTAAGCATTCTTGATATAGAAGTAGGTGTGTGGCTGGAAGCACGGGAAAGGCAAATTGTGAAGTCCATCTGCATCACATTCGTCTTTATACACGTTGTGACTAGCAGAGCAGTGTGACAAAGTAGGTTCTCTGTAAATGTTGGATCAAGAAAAGAATGAGTGAAAAATAAAATAGAAAGGATAGGCAGAGGATAGCAAAGGCCCCTGATTCTCTATTTTATGAGGGAATAACCAAATTCTCCCCTAAAAAAAAAAAAAAAAAAAGGCTTACTCCCTGTAAGACCGACATTCTGTGAAACTCTACTGTTACTCTCTTAGCACAGCCACCTCCTCTAAGGGCTTAGAAGAATTAACACAATTTCACATAGTGACTGATGTACAGCAAAGGAGGAAATTGTGTCTGGGAGGTATGAGTCTCCAGAGATCACAGGTTTTACTTGGCTGAGCTGAGTGATGTGTCGATTCTTGACTCAATCACAGGTAACATTCTTGTTTGCTAGGCAATGATATCACAGCCATTCTCTGCAGACCAGACAGGACTGAATATGCTCTGCCTGCCAGGACTGTCTGACGGCCCCTGGTACATGTGTAGAGGAAGTCACTCATGAACTCACTATTCTCTCTTGTGGGCAGGGACATTTTCTGAAGTGATATTTTAACCACATCAGTTGTTACACCTACCTAATTGTCGGTCAGCCCAGGAATCTGTGTCAGAACTACCTATTCTCCTTATGCCATTGGCATTCCAGGGAAACCCTATATCCACAGAGAAGATGTAGACTGGCTGTTGTTTACAAATGTCTACTGTGCACAGCTCTGAATGTGAGGAGAAAACAGAAGACAAAGATGTCTCTGGAAAGTAGGAGAGAAAGTAAGGCTTCCCCAGAGACAGGTCACCATGAAAGCTTCTTCCATTCTTCATCCTTCCCTCATTTCCAACACAAGAGCACATCGTGTTTCTAACTCATTCAATTCCTCTGGCTGCTGAAAATTCCAAAGGCAAACCAAGCAAACAGCAGGAGGAGTAAAGAAGAAACTGATCTGTCCTATTTGACTTCTATGTATCAATTCTATGCAAGAGTAGCAATATTCACTTCATGCCCCCCAAAAATGCCACAAAAAGGACGTCCTAAAGTCCTAGTGGATATACACCACGGGTTGACGACTTCTGTGATCAAACATTAAAAGCGGAAACAACTTCTCTCTTTCTGACTCTTCACACACTTTATTTTTTCTCTTTTGCAAATACTCAGAGCCATTTCGTTTTCTCCAGGCATTAACCCCTCTCCACATGATGGTGTTTAAAATCCAATAGGCCTGGAAATGCTGGTCTCTTCCTCCCTCTATACCCTCCAATCTCTACCACCACTCTCAGTTGCTGACTCCAAAATGGCACTAGGCTAAGAAAATAAAGAAGCCAAAGTATTGTGCCATTTCTTAGCAGTTGTCATTTTCCCTTTTCATTGAAGATGTAATTTAACAGCTGAAAGTGAAAACTGAAAAGAATGAGCAATTCCTTTATTCAGGACTCTGTAGAAACATAATATTAGGCAGCTTCCTTGAGGAGACACAGCAAGCTTATTTATTTTAAGAGGCAGTACAGAGACTGGCTGGAAAAAATAAATAAATAAACCTTGTGTTCCTCCAGCCTCTTGGATTGTTATAATTTTAATGTGATAGTATGCCCTTCCCTCCATATGTTCACACATACATCCTTATGTGGATTCAATACACGATTTCACTAAATGAAATTGCATCTGGTAGTCCAATGCACAGGGCCTAAAGACTTCATTTTATTCCTTTTTATTTGAAGATGAGAAGTTTGATAATTAAGCGATCCGAACCATATTAGATATCCTATCGCTATTCTAACAATTTCAGTTTTAAAGCTCTTGAGCATGGATATCACTGCCAGCCTACAGCGACAGGCTGCAAATGACCTTGGCTTAGGTCATTGTCCAGAACATAGATCCTTGGGGGATTCCCTCAGGTTTGTCAGCCTCTATTTGCTAGTGTCCTTGACACAGAACACTGGCTGTATAGCCCTGGCCAGGCTCTCAGTCTACCTAGTAAAGCAGAAGTGATTCTGTCAATAAATCTCATCATACATAAATACCTGAGGATGTCCCAACAGACCACCTGAAGAGCAAGTTCTGAATTTCAAAGACGTGCTTCCTGATTCTATAATTACAGAGCTGATGGTGAAGTCACAGAAAGCTCCTGGGGAGTGAGGAGAAACTTAAATGAGAAGGTATGCTCCTGGTTAGAAAACAATGCTGACTGCAGCTGGGTGATCTAAACTTTGAAGATAAAAAAGACACTTTATAAAGGCACAGGCTCTTGGCTTCATATTTGGCATGTCCAGAAAAACAAATTTAAAAGGTTTCATACCATTTAAAGATATTCAGGGAAAGCAGGCCATTTAGAAAATACTTATCTTTTCCCCCAGCTTGCGACGGACACTTATTTATTAAGCAATCTACTGGAGTGAATAGATCAAAGTATTTGGTGATAGACACTATCAGATCCAGTGACAGACACTGTACTAAGCATTGAGTGTACAGAAGTCAAAATCAAAGCCTAGACCTCAAGAAGTTCAGTGTATAATTTGAAAAACAAATACAAATTACAATCTAAAATTCACCAAATTTGTCAAGGATTCCGTGAAGTCATTTCCAATGACTGACTGTATAAATTTTATTATATCCATAGAGATAAGACATACGGGTCTAAATGAATTATGGAAAAGCTTTGCTAATGAGGATAAATAAAAACGCCAAGTTTTTGATATTGCACAAGCCAAAGAATAGAGGTTATTCTGAGAAAAGTACAAGATTCTAGTCACATTTCTGGTACTACTGCAACATTTTGGCTAAGTCTTTTAATATTTCTGGCTCTGTTTCTTCAGCCCTTAAAATGTTATAAAATATTTCTAAAGTTTATCATAGTACTAAAATAATATCATATGTATTAAACATGGAATATCAAAGTGTTTCACATTTTAAAGTTTTACTACACATAATTTAATCTTTTTGATGATTCAGAAGGTTAGTCATCACTACAATGTCAACATATAAATGAAGTGGAGGGGCACCTGGGTGGCTCAGCGGGTAAAAGCCTCTGCCTTCGGCTCAGGTCATGATCCCAGGGTCCTGGGATCAAGTCCTGCATCGGGCTCTCTGCTCCATGGGGAACCTGCTTTCTCCTCTCTCTCTGCCTGCTCTCTGCCTACTTGTGACCTCTGTCTGTCAAATAAATAAATAAATAAATATTTTTAAAACATAAAATAATAAAAATAAAATAAAATAAATGAAGTGGAGATAAATGCACACCAGGATTTTGGTTCATTTTATTTGCCACTGTATTGTGTTAAGCAACGATATCTGGAATATGCCAAGGAAGGTCAAAATTCTATTCACAGCTGTGGGTCAGTGTAGAAGAAGCACAAAGGAGAGTGCAAAAACAAGGGGGAGGGAGGGGTTAACAGAACCCGAAAGAAGAGAGCTGTGTAAAAGAGGTCACTCCTAATCAAGGGACCCAAACACCTGAAGCGAGCCTACAGAGACTCCCAACGGTGAAACCAAACGAATTCACAGCCTTCGGAGGTGGAGACCTGGATGGAGAAAAATGAAGAGAATCTAGAGTGATATCAGAAGGTATTTAGAATGGTCCACCTTTTTACCCCACCAGTATCTACGCTTATCCTTTATTCAAATACAAAGTGTGTCAGCCATTTTGGAGAACAGTACGGTGGGTCCTCAAAAAATTAAAAATTCAACTACCATATGATCTCGCAATCCCCTCCCTGGGTATATTTCCAAAAGGAGTGAAACCAGTATCTAAAAAAAAGATACCTGCACACCCAGGTTCACCGCAGCATATCCACAGCAGCCAAGATATGAAAAAAAAAAAAAAAAAAAACCTAAACTAAACTAAATGGCCTTTGATGGGTCAAGCAAATGTGACATATATAGATACACATATATAATGGATTATTATTCAGACTTACAAGAGAAGGAAATCCTGCCATTTGTGACAACATGGAAGAAATCAGAGGGAGTTATATTAAGTGAAATAAGCCAGAGAAAGGCAAATACTATAAGGTAGTTATCACTTATAGGTGGAATCTAAAAATAAATAAAACAATTTCTTGGAAACAGAAAGTAGAATGGTTGTTGCCAGGAGCTGGGAAAGAGGAAAATGGGGTGATGTAAATACGAATGCCTAGTAATAAGTTGTAGAGTAAGTTCTGAGGCTCTATGGTACAGCATGGTGACTCTCATTTATAACACATGTATACTTGGAAGGTGCTTAGAGAAGTTCTTAATCGTTCTCACCAAGAAGGAAAGAAAAGAGTAACTATGTGAGATGATAATCTATTAATTATCTTGATCTTGATAATCATTCCACAATGTACAAAAGGTCATCACATTGAAGACTTTAAGTATATACAACTATATTTGTCAATTCTTCCTCAATAAAGTTAAATTAAAAAGAAGTTTTTAAGTCATGTGTCCCCAGTACAGATGTTACACAATGTCTCATTAGTTAAGCATTAGAAAAGGCTGGTATCAATTAAGTCCCACTCAAACCTAAAAGGCTAGTCACCATTTGTGTCCATCAAATGAAGAAGAGGAGAAAAGGAAGGGAGAAAAAAGTACAGAATAAAACTGCTACGGTTGCTGCTTCTGTAACTAGTCATGAAACCTGAGCTGATAACCTTCTGTCATGCCATCCCACGATTCCATCCTCTCCACCAGGCCTTCAACTAGACAAAAACTTTACCTGATGGTGTGGCACAAACTTCTCGTTCTACGAAATCTAAGGTTTTCGCAGTCTTAATTGGATTGTTTTGACCAGAACTATTGAGTGTAGATTGTATAAAAAATTCCCCATTAAATGCTGTCGTCCCCTGCTACTCTTTGCCTTCAGGGATGATCAGAAATCACATTCCTTCTAGGTCACTGGGACAATCACAAGGAAACCAAAATAACCAGAACATCCAATATGTCACAACAAAGACTGCTTGCTGGTAAAATAATCCCTCCTTTCTACTGTAAGTTCTCCAAAACCACCAGAGCCAGAATTGCAGAAATAGGGAGGAAATGTTTCCCAAACTGGTTGTTATATGTAATAGTAAGACTCTTCTTCACTTTTTGGTTCCAGGAGGCACAAAGAGAAACCAGTGTATGCGTAACTAAGAGCAATGCTTTTTCTGGTGTCTGCATCTTATCACACAGCACCTGAACTTCACAACATGTTTCCTAACTAGAAATATAAGTGAACTTCCAGCAGACCATCCCATCATTCTATGGAGCCAAGTGCTTCTCAGTTTCTCAGCAAAAAGAGGTCTGAGAACATGGGTGTGTGCCTGTGTTTCTGCACCTTGCTCTACTGTAAAATGTGTACCCTGGCTAGAGGTGATGTCATTTGGTAAACCATGGCAATGAAGAAAACATTCCTCAGATACATAGATGGTGGGTTGAGCCTTCCTGAAATACGAATCTACCCTTATACGGAGAAAGGTGTGGTCAAACTAGTGTACCACCAGGTTGACTGCTGGTTCTCCCTTGAAAATGGTGCCTGGGGCACCTGGGTAGATCAATTGGTTGTGCATCCAACTCTTGATTTTGGCTCAGGTCATGATGTCAGGGTCTTGACATCAAACCCACTGAGCCACACTCCTGCTCAGTGGAGAGTCTGCTTGAGATTTTCTCTCTCCATCTGTGCCTACCCTGCTCGCGCGCTCTCTCTCTCTCTCTCTCTCAAATAAATAAATCTAAAAAGGAAGGAAGGAAGGAAGGAAGGAAAAAGAAAGACAATGGTGCCTTATCAGGAGTTCACTGTTTTGGTATATATGGCTGATGGTCTTGGTGACCAGGAGCAGCAGCAGCCAACTGAAGGAAGAACACAAGTTTGCATAACTTCCATCCCTGCCACTCTAGACACTTTGTAGTTAGACACATTGGGTGAGAAGTAGGTGACTGAAGAAAAGACTGGCAATCAAGGGAAAGAACATCATATCCATCTCTTCAGTAGATGTCCTCTGATGTGTACTATATGGAACATGAGTATCTTCATATGTTGTACCCATTCTGAGATCCATTCATTCCTCCCTCTCAGATGACCTTGCCACCAGTTTTTCAGCATGGTTATCTCCAAAGCCCTGATCAGTCCATCAGCCTGTTAGCTACTGCCCATGGGTTAACTCTAGGTCTCTGCTTTAGACTGTCTCCTTTTCACACAAAATAAACAACCACGAGTTCTGATCCTATGGAGGATTTCTGTTCACCACGGTCTTTCAGGTCATACTGCAGTGTAGTAGCCAAATTCTTCTTACTGGTGCAGACATACTATATAGATAGAAGTACAGACTGGGCTTATGCTTTTCTCCCCTCAATCCACAAGTCAGAAAACCAATATGGAAGTTTTTCCAATGACTAAGTAAATGTTTTACAACTGGGAAAAATAACCTCAGGATGGACTACTGTTCCCTTTGGACACACCTTTAGACAGACAGTGTGTAGGACTCCATATCACCTGAGCTCCATAAATTCCTACTGTGACTTGTGAACTACCATGTCATTTTGGGTCTCTGGGGATCTTAAGTTCAGAGCCAGTACCCAATAAAGCCTGAAGAGCCTGAAGAGTTCCATTTCTCCCATGCATAGTCACCCTGGAAAATGGCTCTAGGAATATCTAAAAAAGGCTTGTGGGTTTATTACACAGTTGTTCCTCAAAGAGACTTTATTTCACCTTCACTTAAGGGACTCTGGGGCTATGTACTAACTTAAGAAATGGATAAATCCCACTTTAAAAATTTTGTAATTATTTTCTTCCCAGACAGCCCTCCCTTTTGCTATGTATTTCAAATGTTTCAAAAAGCATTCAATTAGGCTGCCCATCTATATCATTTTTAAGGTGAAATTGCCAGAAATTCCTGCAGGTCAAAATCCTCTAATTACCATTTTAGACATGATTTTATTGTAGTAATTGCATTACCACCTGTTCTCTAAAACTCCATATGACATTATTCCCATTAAGATTAAAAAAACCCAAATCCACTAAAATGTACTGACATTGTACCTGACCAACAGAGAACTGGTAATTCAGAAGTCTTCAGAAATGGTGGTGTGCTCCTTACATGACTTCCTAATGCTTCAGAGAAGGCAGTACCCTCCACATTCTCCCAGTGTGTGACTGAAAGTGGCTGAGTTGGTCGCACATAAAAAATCCATTCCACCATTCCCATTTCCTACAGCTACCTCTTCAGAATGCAGGCATGGGGAAGAGCTAGCATTTGAACCTTATTAACTGTAAGCCAGCTCTGGGTGCAGGTTTAGATCAGTCAATCCAGCAAACTATTCAAGCCCCTACCAAGTGTTGAAGCCAATATACTGTATTTTGAATCCCAAATGTATATTCATTTCTATGAATTTAGCCTTCTCTGATTATTTTATTATGATCAATTAGCCAACATATAATACATTAGTTTTTGATGTAGTATTCAACACTTCATTAGCTGCATATAACACCCACTGCCCATCACCACACATGTCCTCCTTAATACCCATCACCCTGTTACCTGCCACCCCCCGCACCTGCCTCTCTTCTGTAACCCTCAGTTTGTTTCCTGGAGTGCAGAGGTGTTTATGAGTTCTCTGAGTATATTTTATGAGTGTTTCTCAAACACCTCAAGAATTCCCTCAGAGCTTACTTTTAAGGTTCCCAACAATACAGAATGCCAAGGCCATTTTGCTGTTTTGTGGGGGGTTTTTTGCAACCGTATTTCTTTCTCATTTAGTTCTTTTATTGAGATATAACTTCAAAAATACATTATAATTACATGAATGGCCTGAAGAACTTCAATATAACCTTTACCTAGATTCAACGAGAATTAAACTTTTGTCCAGTTCCTAACTTTGTTCCTCTTTCTCTCCAGAAACATATCCTCATTCCCTACTTTTTCTTAATTATTTGCCATTTGAGGGCACTGTAGACATCATGCACTGTTACCCCAAAACACTTCAATATGTATTTCCCAAGAGCAAGGACATTCTCTTACATAAGTACTATACAGTTACCAAAATCCGGAAATTTGATTTAGATATATGTTACATAATTCACTGTCTGTATTTGAAATATGCGACTGTCTCAATAATATCCTCTACAACTGTCTTTTTTTTTTTTTTCTCCAGGTAATGAAATATGTCATTCGGAAGTAAGCTTCTCTTTATTATTGTTAAGAACTGTTGTGAACTACCTTAACAAATTTTGAAGTGCACAACCCAGTATTGTTAACTATAGACAGAATGTTGTACAGCAGATCTCTAGAACTTCATTTTATACAATGGAATCTTTATATTCAATGAATAGCTACTCCCCATTTCCTTCTCCTCTAAGCCGCTGGCAACCACCATTCCACTCTCTGTTTCTAGGAGTCTGAGTATTTTAGATACCTCACAGTAATGGAATCAAGTAGCACTTATTCTTCTATAATGAGTTTATTTTTTTAATGTATAATGCTCCACATTTATTCATGCTATTATATATGGCAGGATTTCCTTCTTTTTAAATACTGAATAATGTATTTATAGACCATATTTTCTTTATCCATTCTTCTATCAAAGAGCATTTTGGTTATTTCCAAGGGGCACCTGGGTGGTGCAGTTGGTTAAGCGTCTGAATTTTGGTTTTGACTCAGATCATGATCTCAGGTCTTGGGATTGAGCCCCACATTGGGCTCGGTGCTCAGTGAAGAGTCTGCTTGAGATTCTCTCTCCCTCTCCTCCTCCCATTCTCTCTAAAATATATAAATCTTTATACACACCCATACACCCACACACCCACTCACACACACACACACAAAGAGAGAGAGAGAGAGAGAGATGAGATTGCTGGATATTTTCTAGCAAATTTCATAGCATAATTCTACTTTCAATTTTTTGAGAGACCTCCATACTATTTTCCATAGTGGTTACATCATCTTACATTCCCACCAAAAGTGTTCAAGTGTTCTAACTTCTCTAATTTCTCACCAACATTTATTGTCTTCTGTTTTGGGACAAAAATTATCTTAAAGTCCTAAGTGTTAACAGATATCTCATGGTGGCTTGATTTGCATTTACCTGGTGATTAACAATGTAAATATCTTTTCATATACCTGTTGGCCATTTGCATGTCTTCTCTGGGGAAATGTCTATTCAAGTTCTTTGTCCCCTTTTAAAATTAGAGCATCTGTTTTTAAGCTATTAAGTTGTAGGAGTTCCTTATGTTTAAAAGATTAACCTGTTATCAGATATATGGTTTGCAAAGAATTTCACCCATTTCATAAGTTACCTTTTCACTCTCATTAATTATTTCCTTTTCTGGGCATAAGCATTTTAGTTTGACATAATCCCACCTGTCTATTTTTGCTGTTTTTGTTCCATGATCCTTTGGTGTTATATCCAAGAAATAAGTGCCTACACCAATATCATGAAGGCTTCCCCTATGTCATCTTCTAAGAATTTAGTTTCTTATATGTAAGTCTTTAATCAATTTTGAACTGATTTTTGTGTATAAGATAAGGTTCCAATTTCATTCTTTTGCATATGGATAGCCAGTTTTCCCAGAACCATTTGTGGAAGAGACAATCCTTTCCCCATTATGTATTCTGAGCATCTTTGCTAGAGATCAGTTGACTATATATGCATAGGTTTATTTTTGGACTCTATTCTGTTCCATTGGTATATGTCTGTTTTTATGCTTCTACCTTTGCTCTTCTTTCTTAAAATTGCTTTGGTTATTCCAGGTTTTTGTGTTTCCATATGAATTTTAGGATTGTTTTTCCTATTTCTATTTTTTTAAAAAAGTCACTGGGATTTTGACAGGGATTGCATTGAATCTGTAGATCACTTTGGATTGTACGAACATTTTAACATTAAGTCTTTCAATCTGTGAACATAGAAATCTTCCCATTTTTTTGTATCTTTTATTTTTTTATTAACATTTTAAAGTTTTCAAGGTACAAGTCTTTTACCTCCTTGGTTAAGGTTATTTCTAAATATTTTATTCCTTTTGGTGCTATTATAAGTGGAATGGCTTTCTTAATTTCCTTTTTGAGTATTTCCCTTGCAGTGTATAGAAACACAACTGATTTTTGCATGTTGATTTTACATCTTGCAAACTTATCAAATTCTACTTTTATTATCATGAAGTCTTTAGGGTTTTCTATATATAAGAGCATGTCATCTGCAAACTGGTAAATTTACTTCTTTCTAATTTGTATGCTTTTTATTTCTTTTTCTTGCCTACCTATTCTGGCTAGGACTTCCAGTATTATATTTACTAGAAATGGTGAAAGAGAGCATCCTTGCCTTCTTCATTATCTTATAAGAAAACTTTTTAATTTTTCACCATTGAATGTAATTTTAGTTGTGAGATTTTCATATATGGACTTTATTATGTTCGAGTGAATTTCCTCTCTGTCTCATTTTTGTCATGAAAGGATGCTGAATTTTACCAAATGTTTTCTTTGTAACTATTGAGATGATCATGTAGTTTTTATCTTTTACTCTATTTTTCCCTTCATTCTATTAATGTGGTATATTACATTAGTTGATTTGTATATGTTGAACCATACCTGAATCCCTGGATTAAATCCTACTTGGTTATGGCATATGATCCTTTTAAGGTAGCATTTTATGAGGATTTTTACATCTATGTTCATTGTGGGTATTCATCTATAGTTTGCTTGTTTTGTAGTATCTTTGTCTCATTTCAATACCAGGGAAATGCTGCAAATACTTTGGAAAATTATATACCAACAAATTGGATAACCCAAAAGAAATTAATTTTTTTCATTTTATTTTATTTCTTTTCAGTGCTCCAGATTTCATTGTTTATGCACTACACCCAGTACTCCATGCAATACATGCCCTCCATAATACCCACCACGAGGCTCACCCAAACCCCACTCCCCTCCCATCCAAAACAGTTTGTTTCTCACAGTCCACAGTCTCTCATGGTTTGTCTCCTCCTCCAATTTCCCCCAACTCACTTCTCTCCATCTCCCAATATCCTCCATGTTATTCCTTAAGCTCCACAAGTTAGTGAAACCATGCGATAATTGACTCTCTCTGCTTAGCTTATTTCACTAGCATAGTCTCCTCCAGTCCCACTGATGTTGATACAAAATTTGGGTATTCATCCTTTCCAATGGCTGCATAATATTCCATTGTATATATGGACCACACCTTCTTTATCCATTGGTCTGTTGAAGGGCATCTCAGCTATTTCCACAATCTGTTGATTGTGGCCATTGCTGCTATGAACATTGAAGTACATATGGTCCTTCTTTTCTATATCTGTATCTTTGGGGTAAATATGCAGAAGTGCAATTGCAGGGTCATAGGGAAACTCTATTTTTAATTTTTTAAGGAATCTCCACACTGTTATCCAAAGTGGCTACACCAGCTCACATTCCCACCAACAGTAGAAGAGGGTTCCCCTTTCTCCACATCTTCTCCAACACATGTTGTTTACTGTCTTGTTAATTTTGGCCATTCTAACTGGTGTAAGGTGGTATCTCAATGTGGTTTTGACTTGAATTTCCCTGGTGGCTAATGATGATGAACTTTTTTTCATGTGTCTGTAAGCCATTTGTATGTCTTCTTTGGAGAAGTGTTTGTTCATGTCTTCTGCACATTTTTTGATGTGATTATCTGTTTTGTGTGTGTTGAGTTTGAGGAGTTCTTTACAGATCTTTGATATCAGCCCTTTGTCTGTAGTGTCATTTGCAAATATCTTCTCCCATTCCATGGGTTGCCTCTTTATTTTGTTGACTATTTCCTTTGCTGTGCAGAAGCTTTTGATCTTGAAGTCCCAAAAGTTCATTTTTGCTTTTGTTTCCTTTGCCTTTGGAGACATATCTTAAAAGAAGTGGCTGTGACTGATGTCAAAGAGTTACTGCCTATGTTCTCCTCTAGGATTTTGATAGATTCCTGCCTCATTTTGAAGTCTTTTATCCATTTCGAGTTTATCTTTATGTATGGTATAAGAGAATGGTCAAGTTTCATTCTTCCACACATAGCGGTCCAATTTTCCCAATACCATTTATTGAAGAGACTGTCTTTCTTCCACTGTATATTTTTTCCTGCTTTGTTGAAGATTATTTGACTGCAGAGTTGAGGGTCCGTATCTGGGCTCCCTATTCTGTTCCATGAGTCTATGTGTCTGTTTTTGTGCCAATACCAGGCTGACCTAGTGGTCACAGCTTTGTAATAAAGCTTAAAATCAGGCAACATGATGCCCCCAGTTTTGTTTTTCTTTTTCAACATTTCCTTTGTAATTTGGAGTCTCTTCTGGTTCCATACAAATATTAGGATTGTTTATTCCAGCTCTTTGAAAAATGCTAGTGGAATTTTGATCAGGATGGCAGTGAAAGTATAGATTGTTCTAGGCAGTATAGACATTTTAACTATATTTATCCTTCCAATCCATAAGCGTGAATGCTCTTCCATATTTTTGTGTCTTTTTCAGTTTCTCCTATGAGTGTTCTGTAGTTTCTCGAGTATAGCTCCTTTACCTCTTTGGTTAGGTTTATTCCCAGATATCTCATAGTTCTTGGTGCTGGGATGCAAGGATGGTTCAACATTTGCAAATCAATCAATGTGATAGAACAAATTAGTAAGAGAAGAGAAAAGAACCACATCGTCCTCTCCACTGAAGCAGAAAAAGCATTTGACAAGATACAGCATCCATTCTTGATTAAAATGATTCAAAGTATAGGGATAGAGGAAACATTCCTCAACTTCATAAAATTTATCTATGAAAAACCCACAGCGAATATCCTCTTGAATGAAGAAAAGCTGACAGCCTTCCCTTTGATATCAGGAACACGACAAGGATGCCCACTCTCACCACTGTTGTTCAACATAGTACTAGAAGTCTTAGCAACAGCAATCAGACAACAAAAAGAAAAAAAACGCATTCAAATTGGCAATGAAGAAGTCAAACTCTGTCTCCTTGCAAATGAAATGATACTTTATATGGAAAACTCAAAAGACTCCAGCCCAAACTACTAGAACTCATACAGCAATTCGTAATGTGGCAGGATACAAAGTCAATGCACAGAAATCAGTCGATTTCTTATATACTAACAATGAAAATATAGAAAGGGAAATGAGAGAATCGATTCTATTTACAATAGCACCAAGAACCATAAGATACCTGGGAATAAACCTAACCAAGGTGATAAAGGATTTGTACTCAGGAACTATAGAACACTTATGAAAGAAATTGAAGAAGACACAAAAAGATAGAAAAGCATTCCATGCTCATGGATTACAAGAAGAAATTCTTAAAAACATACAACCTAACAAGAATGAATAATGAAAAAACAGAAAACCTAAACAGATCAATAACAAATAAAGAGACTGAATCAATAATAAAAAAAATTTTCCCAACAAAGAATAACACAGGACCAGATGGCTTCACTGGTAAATTCTACCAAACATTTAAAAAAGAATTAACTCCAAGCTTTCTTAAACTCTTTCAAGAAATTTAAGACAAGAGAATACTTCCAAACTCATTTTATAAGGCCATTTACTCTTACAGTATATAGCCTTTTTTTTTTTTTTTAACCTGGTCCTGGTCAATGTTGGGAACTAACTCTTTTCTTGGACCACGGGGAAATGTGCAGGGGGTAAATGCCCAAGAAAACGGATATCAACTTCTGAAGCAATTGAAACACTATCTCAAGTGCAGTCATCAAAAAATTTTAAGCAGAAGAGAGCTAGTTTCCTCAGATGGAAAAGGAGCGAGAACAGGCTCTCTCTTCAAGAGGGAGCTCTGGAAAAATTAGAAGTAAAAATTTCTCAACCTTGTTCATACCTAATCTCATTCATTTCCTCATGGTCTCACCCCTTCTCTACCATTTCCCTAATCTTCAGTCTGACTGATTTGGTAGTGTTCTATGTTTACTTAGCATGGCATTTCTTTATCCCTTATGGTCAGAATCTAGCTGACAAACACAGCAGCCCAAGGTTGATTTCACAAGGAAGGGACCAAGAGATACGAGTGCACACTCCTTCTTCTATTCTCCTATACAAACTCCCCTTTGTCAAAACCCAAGCAGAAACCAGAGGGAAAGAGAAACTTCTTGATATATATATAGTCTATTCAAGTCAGCCTCCTGGACAGACACACAGTGGGGCAGAAAAGAGTCCAAATGGTTCTGGAACAGGAAACAACAGATATTCCAAATAACACCAAAAACTCAACTCAAGCAAACCTACCTCAGGTGAAGATTTTGAAAAATCACCTCAGGAAGATTAGAGTACCAGACTCAGATATGACAGAAACCAAGCCTGGAAATGGGAGCTGTACTAACAACCCAAAGAGGACGAATTCTGTTTCATTATTCTAGATTCAAATTCTAGAGTAGATTTACAGGTTTCGCATAGCTTAGTTAATGTATCAAATTTAGTTAAGAAGGACAACATCCCTGATTCAGTACCATCAGATTATACTCAATGGATAAGAAATAATACCCCAAATGGAAAGCAGAAGAGAAGTACCAGGCCACGAAACATCAATTGCCTATTTTAACCATGGACGGATCCTCTGCTGGACAGCAAGGCAGTGGAGCTACATACCCAGGAAGCTCTGCTCTTGCAGCAGAGTACCTCAGACTACACAAGCACAAGGAAATGGAACACTAAGCAACAGTTCAAAAGTCTGGTCAAGGTAGGAATATGGGGATGCCCTCCCCACATCGAATATCCAGGACACTTTGGCCGAACCTCGTGTGTGTTTATCACTTTCACTTAGATTATTTCAGTTTAAGAAAGAGCCACATCCTACTCACTCAACCACACATGCTGGTGAGGCAAGATCCTGAGTTGTTTTGGGGTTTTGGGGTTTTTTTAAGATTTTATTTATTTGACAGTCAGACATCACAAGTAGGCAGAGAGGCAGGCAGAGAGCAGAGAGCCTGATGCAGGGCTCGATCTCAAGACCCTGAGATCATGACCGGAGCTGAAGGCAGAGGCTTTAACCCACTGAGTCACTAGGCACCCCTCCTTTTTTTTTTTTTTTTTAAGATTTCCTGAGTTGTTTTTATGTCCCCCTTGCACCTAGCTTCATGACTTAAGCACAAAGCTCAATAAATACTAATTGAACAAATGAGTAAATGAATGAAAAGAGTAACCACTGGAACCACTCAGAAAAGATCAAGTTTGATTTAGTTTGAGATACAAGTACATTTTACTATGTCTTCCCATTCTTCACCCATGGTATATGGGTTATTCTTTTAAAATTAAAAAAAAAAAAAAAAGATTTAGAAGTAATCTAGTCCAGAAAATTAAGTGAAAGAAGTCTTCAGTGTAAACCCTTATAGCAGATGGAGACTGTGATTCAAGTGGCCGTTTCATTTCTACCGTCTCTGGGGACCAAGGGAAAGTCTTTAGCTCAAGCCTCCCTCTCTCTTAACAGATCTCTCTGTAATATTTCCCAAAGGAGCAAAAACCTCCCTGAATTTATTTTTCTGCTACTGAGAAAATCAGCTTATATGTATCACATACCAGTGCTTACATGAAAGACATTTGTTAGCAGATTTAAAAACAAGCTAGAATTAGCTACAGTTATGATTCAGTTGATGACCACAGTAGCTTCTGGCTGGATTTTAAATGACCAGTCTTTAAATATAGCCTTATAATGGGACAAAGTCAGCTTTATCCTCATCCTAAATCACTCAACTGCTATAATATCACAACTGATTTTTTTTAATAAAATAGAAATAAAACAAAATAGAAAAGAGCATGCAGGGGTGAACACACCAAAAGAAAAAAAAAAAGGAGCTAATTGGGTTAAAACACATTACATTGATCACTTTTTACATATACACACTAGCTGCGCCATTTGATATCTTGTCATTTTGCACAAGTTTTCATGGTATTCTCTTTTGTACATATATATGCTAATTGCACCATTTGGTATCTAAAAGGAAGGTTTATCTAACCAAATACTAAGATACCAATACACATATATGGGCAAAAAACCTAAACAGATATTTTTAAGAGAGAAAATACAAGGCAACATGTTGAAAACTATTTGATTCATAATAGAAAACAAAATAAAAATGGGAAGGTACACTTGGCTCTGAAGCAAAGCACTTCTTAAATAATAAAAAAGCAGTAACTGCTAACACCAGCAAAGATCCTATAAAATAGGAACCTTGGACACATCTGGCTGGATGGCAAATTACAATCTGCCATAGATACGAAGAGCCTTAGAATATTGATACCTCTGACCCATCTACGCTCACTTTGGGGAATCTACCCTAAGAAATGATTCTAAATGCTTATGATACAATTTTTGAACAGGCATTCACTTGGCCAAGCCTCTCCTTGATTAGCATGTTATAAAAGACCAAGTTTGGTTGCCATTCCCCTACTGTACCTTCACCTCTTCCTTGATCCCTCTTCCCTTTTCTCAAGTTCCCAGAGTCTTCCATCGCCTCTCCCTTTTGTACCCACCCTCACCCCTACTTCCTAAGGCATGAACTACAGACTAGGAGAGGTATGAGACAGAGAAGAGGACAAACCTGGCTAGCTTCTGTAAAATTATACCCAGTGCTTTATTCCCACAACAGCTACTCTGTCTACTCATCTCAAAGTCCTGCTGATACTGAGCCTTACCAGGCTCTTGCTTGCCATATAAAAAGGAAAGAAACCATTGATGATGAAAAACCATGGATAGGAAAATCATTTCCAAGAAGCAGGGACTAAAGCAGGCCAGGGGGCAATCAGTTTTACACACACATACACACACACACACACAAAGTCCCTCAACATAGTTTCACCCTGAGCGTTAAAACCAGGCCTACTGGCATCTTACCTAATTGCCTTATCTATTTGCGCAGACCATCGTTTCCAGAATTACTTTCTTGATTGAGTATATGTGTGCTGCCTTTGGCATTCTTCGTCCCTACAAAGATTTAAGAAGATTGAAAAAGTGGGATGTAATCTGAGGTTGGCCTTTGAGTTTTAGCAAAAAGGAAGAGAGCCAAAGCTTTGAAGCAACTCAAGAAAAAATAAAAATTTACTTCTATAGCCAGAAGCCTAAAATTCATTATGGAGGTAACACTGGTAGACAAGGTGGAGGGTACTGGGTTGTTTGGCATCTGTCTACACTAACCCACATTTCGTGTTTCCACAGTACAGAGCAAGGGTCCAACAGAGACCTAGCTCAAGGGACATCCATTTCCCCATCTTGTTTCTACTAGTGATCCATGGTGAAGGACCTCACAAGCATACCAGGGACATGCAATCCAGAAATCCAAGCTCCATCCACATACCTTTGAAAGAACTGTCTTTCGACCTCAGAGAAGTCTTAGAAAAAGGTGCACAAAATCACTAGAGGTGGATCTGTGGCCAGTCGATACCAGACTGTGGGTAGAATATGGCCAATAATAAGAAAGTAGGTTTTATTTTTTTTATTTCTTTTTGAAGATATTTATTTATTTATTTATTTATTTGACAGAGAGAGAGATCACAAGTAGTCAGAGAGAGGGGAGAAGCAGGCTCCCTGCCCAGCAGAGAGCCCAATGTGAGACTCGATCCCAGGACCCTGAGATCACAAACCGACCCCACTAAGCTACCCAGGAGCCCTGGAAAGCAGATTTTAAATAGACATGTTCCCTTGGCTCCCAAGGCACTCCTCTCCCCATCAGGACTGAAGCAATCAGAACAAGACTGGAGGGGTTTCCATTAAAGCACTGAGCCTATGGCAAAAGTCACAACTGTCTAGGACTAAGCTGGTATTTGGCCTGTTAAACATTCATTTGTTCTGAGTACTAAAGAAAAATACTAAACCCTACACTCCTCGTCGTGACCCACAGCTATGGATTCCATTCCATTCTTTCCTTCTGACAGCGATGACAATATATTGGCAAGTTAGTCAATATGGATCAATGTCCTCATTATGGTTTGGTTCTTGAAGGTTTAGCTGGGTTTTCTCACATAGGAAAATAAGATGATTATCATTCCACCTATAACTATCTGGCCAAGCTAATAAAAGAAGAGAAGGAATCATTGCCCTTGCCCATGTGCCGGATGCCAGGAAAAAAGGTGGGCGGAAGGTGGGGAGGGAGGCAGCAACCTCACTATCATTATTTGTTACGGATAAGTGTCTATACTGGGGACATTACTGTTAAGTGGGTATCACAGCCACATGTTTTCTAGGCTTTGAGGACCCCATATGCTTCACAGCATAGTCAGTGAAAACATTGATACTCACATCCAGAAAATACGATACGAAAGATTGAGCACACGTCTCTCTGATATAGAGGTGTATTCCATTACTCCCAATAAATGTGCTAAATTGCTGAACTGGGAGGTCTGCCAGTTCCCAGATAGCTTGGACGTATATGATGCTCCCTGGGCCACAAATTTCTCCTGCCTCTGTTACACTTCTCTCTCACAAGTAGAGCTATGGCATGATAGAGATTAAAATAAGCAGAGTTCCTTTACTGTGTGTTGATGAGCCACTGACATGCAGCAAATAAATGGTGGCCAAACTGAATCCGCGAGCTAGACCATCTTTCTCTTGATAACTGATCTCTTATTTTATTTCTTAATAATAATCCATACACCCAGCCATTTTTTTTTAATATTACCAACCATGACCACTCTATCTTTGAACCTAATTTTTACAATTAATGTGGCTCTGGAGAAAAAGCCCTTTCTGCCAGCCAGCCCAAGCCTCCTTGCCTTTAATTCATCATGCAGCTCTGCGCTTAAAGTTCAAACATGAGGCTGAATTTCCAAGTATTGTTCTGTTTCCATGCTCAGAGCAGGCAGTTAAGACTGGGTTTGCACAGCGGTCACCCTCTTGCTGCAGGGGCTTGTGAAATGTAATCAGGGAGTAATGTTGTGTGCCGGCACTGTGAGGTCCCTAGAGCCAGGTGCTACATAAATACAAGGCGCGAGAATATTCTGACCTGTGATGGCGGACAGTGCTTTGATACATCCTCACCACACTGCATTGTGACAGGCCTCTGCAAAAAACCACAAAACAATCAGCAGCTCAGCTTATCTCACTGTGTAAACCTCAGTGGGAGCGAGTCATACCTGCACTGCAAGCTGACTTCCATAGAAGCCACGATTATCTCCATCTCTTATTAATTTCCTTTCCACAACCGAAAATATGCAGCCCCCAATACTGCTCCACGTTCAACAGATCCTGATAAGCTTCAAATGATCCATAAACTCTCTTCTGTGCTTTTTCTGAGCAAATGAACACTTAAGGAGAAGAAACAATTGCAGTCATATTCTACCACAGATTAGCTCTTGTTCGTTCAAAAGATGATTCTTGGTTGTGTTCACTTTAAATACGGAGGTATTCGGAGTTCTCCGTGAGAACAGAATATGTAAAGCAGAAGCATCCCAGTGACCTAGCCAAGGATTATGTTCCTCACCTACATAATAGCTAGGAGATAGGATCTAGATGCAACTCCAGTCAATACTGAATCTGTAATAACAGAAACACCATAACAGTATCTTCTATAAATGAAATTTCAGATGATAGTGGTACATGACCAAGTTATTTTTATTTACTCGTCTTAAAGCCATGTGAATTTGTAAAGGGCAAAACTCCTGGCTTGTTCATGTTTGCAAAAAAATGTACTAGACTAGGCCTTTACTACGTGTTGACTAATAGCAACAGAATCTGCTTTGGAGCCCATCACTTTCTTCATCAACTACCTTGGCAAGGAAGAGAGAGCGAGTTAATACTTTGGCCAGCATTTCAGAGTAACCCAAAATAGAGCCAGCTTTGGGATCAGCATTCCAATCAATCTTTTGACTGTGGGAAGGTTAAGAAGGGGATCTAGAGCAAAACCTATATTGCACTCCTCATGCGCTACTTCTGCTTTTCACATACACAAGTACACACAGACAGACTTTTTTTTTTTTTTTTTTTTAAGATTTTTATTTATTTATTTGACAGAGAGAAATCACAAGTAGGCAGAGAGGCAGGCAGAGAGAGAGAGAGAGTAGGAAGCAGGCTCCCTGCTGAGCAGAGAGCCCGATGCGGGACTCGATCCCAGGACCCTGAGATCATGACCTGAGCCGAAGGCAGTGGCTTAACCACTGAGCCACCCAGGCACCCCCCAGACAGACTTTTAAACACAAGCGCCCAGCCCGTCTGGAGATTGCAAGTAAAGTCTCATCTGAAACCAGAACGTCAAGGAAAATGAGCTACACAGTCAGTGGATAGTAGAGTTGTCAGCTACTCTAATTCAAAAGTAAATGGGAACATGTGAACCCACAGAATTATCACCCAATTTCAATAACCAAATAGTCCCCTTTTCAAGAAAAGATGGGATATGAGCATTAACGTAGATGGAAAACCTCCCGGGAGGCATTTTGGTGGCATGCCATGAGGTTTAGCCATGGTAGGTACATTATTTTTCCTTGGGACCCTAGTAACCCCCAAATAAAAATGTGCCTTTCCCCAAGTCCCTTCTATTTAAAGTGTTAGCTCCTGGGTGCCTGGGTGGCTCAGTGGGTTAAAGCCTCTGCTTTCGGCTCAGGTCATGATCCCAGGGTCCTGGGATGGAGCCCCACAACTGGCTCTCTGCTCAGCAGGGAGCCTGCTTCCCTCCCTCTCTCTCTCTCTGCCTCTGCCTACTTGTGATCTCTACCTGTCAAATAAATTTTAAAAATTTTTTTAAATAAATAAATAAAATTTAAAAAAAAAATAAAATGTTAGCTTCCCCCACAGAGCAAAGCTTTGAGGTGAAAATCTAGTTATCTTCACCTTCCTTTAAATGAATGAATTTCATAATAAATGATTCCAAGAGCAGATGCAACATGACGGAACAGCTGCCTTTCCCAGAATGTTGTTCTGACAACAAGTTCAATGCTCGTTCCTCCTTTAATCAGAAACCTGACCACCAGATAAATGTGTTAGATTTCAACATCACCCTTCATTGATTAAACTTTGCCCAATGTAGAAAATTAAATGGAGAGAAAAGGGAAAATAAGATTGGTTTTACTTTGTTTTCAGCTGAAGTATCTTATTTGTCAAATTACTTTGAATAAATAAAAATATACATGTTATAGTTTAGACTTCATCTGAAATACAGAAAGTTTATTTGTAGTCAAAATAGATTTGAGTTCCTGGGTTCCCATTGGCTTACATTCATTAGATTGGTAATTGTTACTTGCTGTGCAGTTGATCAGATAATTATTGCTAAGGAAGATAACACAGGTGAAAAAGAACTGACTGAGTAACCAATGACAGTATAAATCATTAACTGTAGGAGTTACATTCACCTGCACATTAGATTTTATGAAAGCTGTTGATATCTTAGGGTGGCTATTGAGAGAAAAAGTTACACATCTCTGCTAAAATAGAACCACAGAAATAGCCCTCGGTTTTAAAGATTCAAGAATTGAGCCATATAAAAATTAAGTGACTTTTTTCAGAATCACATCACTAGTTAATAAACTGGCAGGACTAGGATCTAGTATTCTAATGTTAAACCAGGTCAAGGGGTTTATCCAAGGAATGTACTTTCAGTCAATATTCTTGGAATGAATGAATGAAACACAGTAACTTTCAAATAAACTCTTGCCCCACCATTGGAGATTTATATCTTAGTCTCCTAAATAATAGAAATTACCACCTACACCAAATAATCGATACATATATGATAATAGATTGGTAGGACACATGATAAAAAAGATTCAGGGAGAGAAGATCCCTTAATCCCTAAATTTGGGAAAGTGTATTACTTTTCCCATTTAGGAAAAAAATTTTGCTCTGTTTGAATATTTCCAGGTGATCAGGAGCAAATACTCTAGGTAGGGATAATAGCTGAGTAGTATTCAGCCATATATGTCTGAAAGATGTTTCTAATTATCCAATCCCGTTTAGCCACTGACAGTGAGTTTCAAAGGAAAAATTCCTCATGAATCTCCTTGCTTTCTTACAGAAACTCCAGAGGCCTCTATTCCAGTGGTCTCTTTAGGGAAGAAAATTATACATCAAGGAAGGAGAACAACAGACACAGAGGAGAAACCCAGACTCTTCACACATTCAGATCACTTTATGATGAAACAATAAGAATAATGACCATTGACCCAGGGCTTTTCAACCCTTCCATCCATGTACCTTCCTTCTTTCCTTCTTCCTTCTTTCCATTTGTTTTTTTAAGCAGCAAATCACATTTTAAAAAACACAATGAGGGCGCCAGTGTGGCTCAGTTGTTTGAGCCACCGCCTTCAGCTCAGGTCATGATCCCAGAATCCCAGGATTGAGTCCCACATCAGGCTCCCAGCTCCTCGGAGAGTCTGCTTCTCCCTCTGACCTTTTCCCCCTCATGCTCTCTCTTTCTCTCTCTCTCTCTCAAATAAATAAATAGAATCTTTAAAAAAAAAAAAAAAAAACACACACACACACACACTGAAATTGTAGCTATCCACTGAATCAGTGGCATTCCATATCATTAGGAAAGGCCAGACGCTGCTGGGTTTCAAGGAAGGCAATTTTTACATCGAGGGTTTTGAAATTCATGGCAGAGTTAATAGCTTAAAAGGCAGACAAAGTTTTTCTATTTCAAGAGGAAGGATTTTTGAAAGAAAAAAGCATTTATTGAAACAGCAGTTTTGATAAAAATAAGAGCATTAATTTTACACTATATACAATAAGGTTAGAAAAAATGCCAGATTACGTAGGAGCCATTTTCCACTCTTACAAAGAGATCTATTCCAACCAGCTGGGAGCAGGAAAGAAGAATGGAGGGGATAACAATAGACAGCTGTTGGTGGGGATCCCTGTAAAGGAAGTCTAGATAGGATTAGGGGGTCTGAGATCTGGAGAAAAATATGTCCCACTTCTCAGACCCCCATGAGGAGTGCCAGGGAGCCTTAGAGAGAAGCCTCCCTCTTCAGCATGGGACCAGAACCATGAGTAGAAATGGGGCAGGTCAGGTATCAGCAAAGAGGATCTGAGAGAGCCCTGCCTGGAAGCTCCACAGCCCAGGGGCTAACATAACAAATCTGAAAATTTCCAGTGACTCCCCCAAATGAGAATACAAGTGGCTGAGGCAATGAACAAGACATGTCATTAAAGCTGTGATTAGAGCATGCTGGGGAGGTCCTTGAGCTAGTGGTTATGGCATGTGAGGGACAAGAGCATCAAGATTAGACACTGATGACTCAAGTTGAAAACTCATGTCCACACAGAAACTTGTACACGGATGTTCATAGCTTTCTTAACTGCCAAAACTTGGAAGCAACCAATATGCCCTTTGGTAAATGAATAAACAAACTGTGGTATATCTAGATATTTATTCAGAACTAAAAAGCAATGAGCTATCAAGCTATGAAATAACACGGTGGAAGCTTGGACTCATATTACTAAGTGAAAAAAGCCAATCTGAGAAGGCTACTTACTACGTGGTTTTAACTCTCTGACATTCTGGAAAAGGAAAAACTATGGAGATGGCCAAAAGACCAATGGTTGCCAGGGGGTGAGGAGGAAGAGGGATGAATAGGTGAAATACAGCAGGAAAACATTATGTATGACACCATAATGATGGATATGTGTCATCATGCATTTGTCCAAACCCACAGAATGTACAACAAGAGTGAGCCCTAAGGTAGACTAAGGACTTTGCGTGACTATGATGTGTCATTGTTGGATCCTCAGCTGCAACAGATTCCACGTTATGCTGGGAGATGTTGACAATGGGGAAGGCTATACTTGTGTAAGGGCCGGGGGGTGCATAGGAAATCTCTATACCTTTCCTTCAGTTTTGCTGTGAACTTAAAACTGCTCTATAAAATGAAATCATTTTTTAATTTTTTTTATTATAAACATATAATGTATTATTAGCCCCAGGGGTACAGGTCTGTGAATCTCCAGGTTTACACACTTCACAGCACTCACCATAGCACACAAGCTCCCCAATATCCATAACCCCAACCCCCCTTGCTACCCCCCTCCCCCCCAGCAACCTTCAGTTTGTTTTGTGAGATTAAGAGTCTCTTATGGTTTGTCTCCCTCCCAATCCCATCTTATTTCATTTATTCTTCTCCTACTCCCTCAAGCCCCCCCCACATTGCATCTCCACTTCCTCATATCAGGGAGATCATATGATAGTTGTCTTTCTCTGATTGACTTATTTCGCTAAGCATAATACCCTCTAGTTCCATCCACGTCATCACAAATGGCAAGATTTCATTTCTTTTGATGGCTGCATACTATTCAGTTGTATATATAAACCACTTCTTCTTTATCCATTCATCTGTTGATGGACATCTAGGTTCTTTCCATAGTTTGGCTATTGTGGACATTGCTGCTATAAACGTTCGGGTGCACATGTCCCTTTGGATCACTACATTTGTATCTTTAGGGTAAATACCCAGTAGTGCAATTGCTGGGTCGTAAGGTAGCTCTATTTTCAACTTTTTGAGGAACCTCCATGCTGTTTTCCAGAGTGGTTGCACCAGCTTGCATTCCCACCAACAGTGTAGGAGGGTTCCCCTTTCTCAGCATCCTTGCCAGCATCTGTCGTTTCCTGACTTGTTAATTTTAGCCATTCTGACTGGTGTAAGGTGGTATCTCATTGTGTTTTTGATTTGTATTTCCCTGATATAAAATGAAATCTTAAAGAAAACAAAAGCAAAACGAAAATCCAGATGGCTGAAGATTAGCAGAGAGGGCTTCCTGATTGCAGAGAAGAGTGTAGCATCAAAGGTGATAGTGGACTAGACCTGCACATACTTCTTCCAAGGCCAGGATGATTTTTTAAGCCCCAGAGACAGATTCAGAGCTAACAGGGAAAAAAGGGAGGAGCAGAGGCTTGAAGTACCTTAGTGTGAACTCTGAACTGACTGAGAACCAACATGGGGCGATTAAGACACAATTTAAGCTCACTTATAGAACATAAAGTTCAAGTCTGCACATTTGTTCACTGCCTGTCAAATTCATGTCTGCTGTAGCCACCAAATGGAAGTGAATGTGTTTGGGGGTTAGTGGGTTAGGGGCCCAGAGTCCCACAAGCTCAGGCTCCTGCACATCTCCCACAGCACGGTTTCTCCACCTTGGTGTTATCGGCAACTGGGGGCCACATAATTCTTTGTTGTGGGAGCTACCTCACGCATTGTGGGATTTTCGGCAGCATCTGTGGCCTCTACCTGGTAGGTGCCAAGAGCAAACACGTTCCCCACGAGATACTAAAATGTCCTCTGGGAGTGAAGGGAAAAGTGAGGAACTGCCCCCGGCTGACAACCACACCGCCACTCCAGAATATCCCCCAGGCAACCTTGAGAAAGAAATCAGAGAACTCCATGGAGCTCAGTTTATAAACAGCAGATGTAGCCAACTCCTCATTCACAAATGTGGAGTTGAAGCCAAGGTAGGTAAATTGACTTTCATTCTGCCTCACTATAAATTAAGGAGAGAGCCAGGATCATAACCCAGATTTCCTGACACTAAATTCTGTGCTTTATCTTCCTAGAATTTGAAATCTGAGAAAACTAGGGAAAAAACAAAAACAAAAATAAAAACAAAAACAAAAAAAACCTACCTGGCACACAGTAGCAACTTCTAATTATGTAACTGAACAAATGAATGGCTTAGCCATTTGGGTCATGCCATGTCATTGCATATTTTAGAACGAAAGAAGAACCATGACCCTAGCCTTCCTGCAAGCGTCAGAGACACTTCTAGGGGTCATGCTATACTTTCCAATGCCAATTCTAACTCCTCTGTACATCTATGAGTCCAAAGTAAATGTGGAAAAATATTCCTGGCCAATTTTTGGACTCAATGCTGATAGTCATGCCATATTTAAAGATTTTGAAGGTGTGAGCATGGAAGGACATATCTATTTCCCAGGGCTCGCTGATGACAGAGTTGTTGAAGAGGCCATGTGTATTCCAAAGCTCCTCTAATTCTCATTATCTGAACTACACACCTTGAACCTGATTCCATGTGCCCACGTACTGTTCATTAGTTATTTCCCATGTGTTGTCATGTTTTCCTTACAAAATTGCAGATGGATCTAAAACTGATCATGGTATTTTTCTCTTTCTTTTATGTTTTCTATTATCTTTATCTAGCACAGTACTGGGCACAAAATAGCAGACGCTCGTATCTGAAAGCTGCTCACCGTAATTCTACAGTAATTTCTTTAATTTGTTCAGAAACCAGGCACCCTAAGGGCCAGTGTGTCTGCCACAGATAGGCCAAAAGCTGTGATTCTATTTTCTGTCCTTATTTATTAATGTGTAGTTGGACGGCACACTATCTGACATCAGAAGCCAGTGGCAACTTTCCAATCTGTGTCTCTAATAGAGATAAATGTGGAGCAGAGGTGGCAAACTGGCTGACAGCCCACCCAAGGCAGCCCTAGGATAAGTTCTGTTGAGTCATTTATTAAACGCTACAGCGTGAGGCACGGGGTGTGCCTGGGCGGTACGAGCAACCCAGCGCCAAACCCACTTCACCAGTTACTTAGCTTCTCCATCTCCTTACACAAAAAGTCGAAGTAACAGAAGTTCCAAATGAGGTTGGTACAAAGATTAAATTAATTAATACAGGGCACCTGGGTGGCTCAGGGGGTTAAGCGTCTGCTTTCAGCTCAGGTCATGATCTCAGGGTCCTAGGATACAGTCCCGCATCAGGCTCTCTGCTCAGCAGGGAGCCTGCTTCCCCTCTCTCTCTCTGCCTACCTCTCTCCCTACTAGTGATTTCTCTTTCTGTCAAATAACTAACTAAACCTTTTTTAAAAAAATTAATGAATACACTTAAAGTTCCTGGAACACAGCTGACACAAATTAAGTTCCCCAAAGAGATCAGGTATCATCCTCCCCCTCAGGATCACCACATCGGCATCACCACAAAAGGTGCTGGGAGGCGTCAAACCACGAAATACCTGCCTGTTGCACTTCTTCATCCTTGAGACCACATAGCGACCAAACAGCCAAACACACAGGCTTCAAGTACAAATTACTTATAACGTTCAGCTCTTATCAGTGAAGATAGTCAAAGAGTTATTCATCCATCAAAATATAAAAATTATATTTTAGTATTAAATGGTGCTATGAAATGATATGAAAAGCCTTCATTCTTCCTAAGTCTCTCTGTTAACTCCAAGTCAGATCATCAAGGTCTCAGAAGATGCATTTCACCGTAGAAAACACCAGAAACTAACCCCCCACACACTCCCGACCTCTGCCTCATCCACTCCCCATGCCCTGCAGCTCTTCTGAAAGGCAGAAAAGGGTATGATTTTCTTAGAAATTTTTAGAAGAAGGTCATGTGTACCCAGGAACAAGACTGTAGCCATTAAAAAATTATGAAAATATAAATATAAATATTCCCAGCCTTTCTTCTCTTCTGCAGAAGAGAATTCTCGCTTGGCCCACTTGGCTCCTCCTGTTTCTCTAAACAGAGCAAGGATAGTTCCTGGGAGATGGTTGTGTTGGCGGACTCTAGTGATGCTTAAGAGGTAGAACTAGAAAAAAATCAAGAGAAAGAGGGTTTGCACCAAAAAAAGATATATTCCTGATTTATATATATTCCGTAACACACTCACACACACACACACACACACACACACACACACATCTTCTGTGTGTGTGTGGGGGGGGGGCATTAAAGGACTGAATGGTAACAGAACAGAAAGAGGCAGTGTAGGAGAAGAAAAGAAAATCTGGTGGCTCATGTGTGCTGTCTGTGCTGGGGGTATCATTCAGCTGGGAGAGGAGACTTAACGAAGATTTGTGGGCTAATGTCAGCCCTTAGTGTAGAGGCTACTAGAACAACAAAGCCTGAGCAAGATTTTTACTGCACCTACATGTGTTTTAATGCACATCTCCTACTCCTTCTGTTTCCCATCTGATGTTGCTTAGAAGACTACCTAAATGTGGAACTTCCTTCAAATGTGGTTTTCTTTCAGGCTATTCATCTTTAAAACAACACCTAGGAAATACCTCTGTTATGTTAAGACCTTCCATGTAACATCACAGAAAATACCACACGTACAAGCACGGCGGGGAGAAGTGACGTTGGTAGACGTGTCTAGGAGTACATATTTAATCAGATTTCAAAGAAAGTGGCATTGTGACTGATTTTTAAAGTATAGAGAATGACTGTTGGAAACGGGTGCTTATCGCCAGGCTCAAGTTGCTGACACAGTGCAGCAAGAACTCTTAGAACCTAGAGAACAATGGAGAGTGACAGACATGGCTTCAGCCAAAACCCTGGAGGAAAACAGTAAAGAATTCCCTGTGCCTTCCGGTTCCATGTGTGTGTTCAGAGGAGGAAGGAGTGGTAGCAACTTCACTAGCAGACGTAGCTAGTGTAGCTTTGTGGGCTAGAGCCCAGCTGCTCTCTCCCTTCTCAAAATGAATTTGCCAAAACATCCAAGAGCCATCTTTGTACGAAATGATGCATGATTAAAAAAACACACACTGGCTATGTCTGTCCGTGCCACATTCATTACCATGATTTGCTAAACATTTATGAGCCCAACACTATTTTGGGTGGCAACAGCTCGGGAAAAGCCAAAAGGACCCTGGAAATGCACTATGCTGCTGCTTCTGGAAGGCAGAGTAGATTCATTTGTTGCTATTTTCAAGCAAAATATTTCAAAGCAATCTAAAGGCTTGGGAGAGCAGGCTTTCCTAATAACCCTATCAATCCTAAATCCCATAGTATGCCATGGTCTCAAGTGATTTTAAAAAAATAATAACGACACAGAAAAGTAGCAGCTAAATATCAGGAAATACAAAAATAAGTAACTAAATAAATAAAAACCTGTAAACAGTAAGGAAGGGTGGGGAAGTAGAGAGAGACATTATGTGGGGGATTAGTCACAGTTTATAAAACATTGATGACTTTTGGCTACTGTGCTTTACTCCCGCAAATGGGAGAAATTCATGCATAACCTATAGAGTAGGATGTCTTTAGAGTGAATGAAAGCATCTGAATAATACAGTTTCATTCGACTTTGAGACTCCTTTCATCTTACGTAACTACCAGGCAAAGCACGCTGCTCATATCCCTTGGGTTGATTAAGTGGTGGAGCGAGACTTGTTCAGGCCCCATGTGTTCCTCAGAGATTCTCAGGAGAGGGATGCACCCCCCCTCCCCTCCCCAGAAGGCTGACGTCTGGGAAGGGACAGGTACTGCCCAAGCAGTTCCTCCTCACATAAGCATCTCAGGCTCCTATTTCCAGGAATACCAAGATGCCCTTGTTTCCTTGCTTACACTCTTGTCTATTTTTTTTTTAAGATTTTATTTATTTATCTGACAGAGATCACAAGTAGGCAGAGAGGCAGGCAGAGAGAGAGGAAGGGAAGCAGGCTCCCCGCTGAGCAGAGAGCCCGATGCAGCGTTCGATCCCAGGACCCTGGGATCGGGATCATGACCTGAGCCGAAGGCAGAGGCTTTAACCCACTGAGCCACCCAAGTGCCCCTTATCTGTTTTTTTTTTTGAAAGTAGCTAGCTTTTACTCGGGAGGCCATGAAAGTCTCCACTGTAATCAGAAAGTACAGTATCAAAGTCAGCTCTGCCCCTAACTAGTCAGAGGCTGTGTTAGTCAAAGGTCTTTGTTCCTTTCCTTACAGATCATCAAATTCCATTTTTTTTTTAAATGCAAAGAAGAAAAATCCTATAAGGCAGAACAAGAACTATGCTTAAGAAAAGTCAATAAAACAATTTGCTCTTCAAGGGACCGGCAGAGGTAATTTCCACTTTGATCTTTCCATATCTGCATCCTGGTTTGTGCCTGATTTATTCAACTTTTCCACATTCAACCTTTTTGATTAAAGCCTGTTTTGTTGGTTGAGGGCCAAAGCTTTTAATTATCCTCATGAAGAATGCCTCTATTGGATTCCAGAAACGAAGGGACTCCTACACCCTGGGACAAGGAACATCTAAAGGTGTCTGCATTCACAGGGATGACACAGAACTCTTTACCAACCACTAGCAACTGTGAGGCAGGGAGTAGGTACATCGGTAGTCAAAATGAAAATAACACAGAAGCCAAATGTATGGCTTTATGCTAAGTTACCCAGAGTCCTGAGGATTTTCCTTGCCAGTTAGCTCCATATTCACAGGCTTTCACAATTTTCTAAAGAGGAAGCTGAGGCCCACACAAATGAACTTGGGCGAGATTGTGCAATTTACCCACACATTTTACCTGCCGAGCGAGCGGGAGAGCCACCACGGCCTCCTAACTCATAGCCATGGCCATTCATTGGTTCACCATGAGACGGCAGTAAAGAGCTCTCTTTGAAAGTCCTACATGCTGAGGCTGTGGGCAAAATGCCAAGACATCAGGATGATGTGGTCAAGTGATTTAAAAATGAAATCAATCATCTGTATGTTTAGGTGGCATAATGCCAAGCAGCTAACTAACTGAATGTTTCAATGTTTAAAGCTTGGCTGTCACCTAAGTCTTTGCAAACTCCCAGGGTAGCTTTATATGAATTGCAGTTTCCTTGTATTCAATGGTGCACCTTTTTCCTTGTGGGGAATTCTTCTTTCACAGTAGTTCAAAAGGCTCTGTGCCTCCCAAAAGTGCAAAATGGACTTCCTTTTTCATGATCGCTCATAAGATTAATTATGAACATATTACTGACTGAATCCAGAAAAACCCAATTACATATCTGAGGATTTCCTGAAGAAGCAGGACACTGCTGACTTACAGTGTCATATTCTAGTTCAGTGATGACCCCTAGGTGACTCTATTGTCCTAAATACATGTACGCAGTAAAATGCATATCTTGCACACACGGCTGTAATAGAGTGCGGCATGTAAAGGAGGTTGGTGTTCCGAGAACTGATGAGAGAGAGAAACCCCCAGAGGCTCCTGGGGATAGAAGACCATCAGAATGGACCCTAACCAGCAGAGGAAAAAGTATCTGGGCAAAGTGAAAAAGATGATGGTGGTCAAAAACAGAAAGCAGCAGGTTATCTACCACTGAAAACTACCATCGGTTAGCAGTGAATGGTCAGCAAAATTGATGGACCTCAAAGAATTGCAGAATCAAGCCCAAGTATCAGGAAGGCATGCATTTTGTTGGGAGAAGAAGAACAGAAAGTCCCCCCTCTTATTCAGCCACTAGAGACTAGATGTATCCAGCAGAAGTTCTAAGATTTGGCAGAATATAGAAAGGAAGCTTCACGAGCTTAATTAATATGGCTTTATGTTCATTAACCTTAAGTCTATGTTATAAGTGCTTTTCAGATATTCCCACGAGGGCTGGCAGAGGAGAGGAAAATGCTGAGGCATCAGTATTCATGAAGCTAATTATCTGGGGGAATCTGCAGGGGGATCAGCTGACCCTGATAGGACACTCATCCCTCTCTGGGTGTTCTGTCTTTAGACAACTCAGCTACCCATCAAATCCAGCAAGGTTTACGGAGAACCTGCTTTGTCCCAGGATTTGCAAGGTGCTGAGATTAAAATGCTGAAATATTATCAAGTTAAGACATGATTATGATCACGGCCAGCTGTTTCAACAATCCCTAAGTCCAAAGTCAGAACAAGCTCCATGTTGAGGGACACCCTCTGGTTTCCGGTCCTTGTTTGCTTACAGAGTGGAGTTTTAACACTTTCAGTAAATGGAATCTCACTGACGCTTCTCCCCCAGTTTCTGGGGGTATGGAGTCTTAGTGGTTTTGTGAATTAAAATATACCATGAACTTATAAGACAAAAGAAATACGATGAAAATATATGTGCAGGCTACGACGGATAAATATTACCCTCAACTTGAGTGAGCATTCACAAATCAGTAAGAAAAAGTAAACCCCAAGTGCAGTCTTTCTGAGAGGAACATTTTTCTACTTTTGGAAATCTCATATTAGTTCCCTGTGTAAGGACAAATAAAAAATTTGAAATAGGAGGCTTAATTCTCCCTGTTTAAAATAAGGGCAAAGAGTCCCCTCTCTTTCTTTTTCTAGGTCCATTCACTTCAGAAAATTTGTAAGCACCTTCTCCTCCCTGTGCAATGATTATAAAACCCTTTGAAAACCAAACGGGCCCATGGGGCACCCGGGTGGCTCCATCAGTTTTCCGCCTCCTTCTCAGGTCATACTCTTAGGGCCTGGGATCCAGCCCTGTGTCAGGTGTGTCAGGCTCCCTGCTCAAAGGGGATTCAGCTTCTCTGTCTCCCTCTGCCCCTCCCAACCCCCACCACTGGCACTCCTGTGTGCACACACTTTTTCTCTAATAAATAAAAATCTTAAAAAAAAAAAACCTAGGGATGCCTGGGTGGCTCAGTGGGTTAAGCCTCTGCCTTCAGCTCAGGTCATGATCTCAGGGTCCTGGGATCAAGCCCCACATCAGGCTCTCTACTCAGCAGGGAGCCTGCTTCCCCCCCCCTCTCTCTGCCTGCCTCCCTGCCTACTTGTGATCTCTCTCTCTCTGCATCAAATAAATAAATAAAAGCTTTAAAAAAAAAAAAAAAAAACTAGATGGGCCCTTTGTCATCTTGATAACCTAAATATGTCTTTCTCAAAGACATGAGAGCTACCTCTTTGAAATATAAACATCAAGAAGGATAGCACCCCCTATCTCCCAGCTTCTCTGAGAGGGCAGGAGCCTAATTTTGGTAGGCACTTTGCTCCAAGTTCCAAAACCACCCTGTGTCATAAAGGTATGAAAAATTTTTCTTCTGGATAAAGCCAACAGCCAACACAGACAGTCACCCCAATTACCATGGTATGGTTAGGACAGTTATGTTTGACGAATGGCGCTGTCAAGTCCTCTTACTTGAGGATTAGTTATTATCTCGAAAACACGTAGGAATGGGTTGCGTCTGCCTTGCTACGGAAAAGGTGAGCTTTCTTTCTGTTGTTATAGTTTCCTAGGGGTTTGCCTGTGGTACATGTCCCTCTCTGGTTTAATATCTCAATAATAAAACAATTTTCTGTCTCTACTACCTTTGCAGGAAGGTTTTCTAGGTTGGAAGAAGATTTTGGTTTTTAATGCTATTTCCCCAATATCTGTAATTATTTTTTTTTGTTCATTTTCTCCACTGGAACATAAATTCTATAAACCCATCTGTCTGCTCCCTACTGTCTTTCTCTACTCCTTGGCAAAATCAAAGTACTCAATAAATCTTTGTTAGGGGTCAGACCGTGATGACTTTTCTGAGGAGAAGCTTGAGATGGTGGGTGACAGGAAAACTGTGACTTTCTAACAGAGCGAGGCTTATCCAAAAATAACGCCAAGTGAAACGGTGCTGTGAGAGCCTGCTGGTGTGCAGGCTCCTCTCATACACCCTCCCTTCTCCTGCTTGACTTCTCAACAAGGAGTTAAATCCCCGTAACAAGGGTTAGTCCCCCTGGGCACAGCACACAAGTTAATGAGCCTCTGGGACTGTTGAGTGAGATGAAATCCCATTCTCCAAAGAAAAAAGTGAAACTGGTAATAACAGGATCTAGCGAAGTAGGCCATCTAGTTACCTCTGTAAATCTGGGAATTACGAGAGGATACCGCCTTTTCATAAAGCAATAGTGACCATGACCCCTAACTCTTAAATTTCTTAGCAATTGGCAATTGGTTTTACAGCCGTTATCTCTCTCATTGATTGCGGAAGCACTTCTGTTAGCCAAGGAGGCGGAATTTACTATCCCACACCAGCGATATAGAAACCAAGGCTCATGGGAGACTTAGGACTAGCTCAACATTTGGCATCTAGGCAGAAAAAAAAAAAAAAACTGATGCCAAGACTCCAACCTTTTGATTCTTATTCCAGCACCCCTTCATTTACTCATTTATTCTCATTACTTCATTCACCTTCTAACCCCTAACGAGAGAGCAAGGGATAGCCACAAAAACTTTCTCAAAAAAACCCTGGTGCCCACAGCCTCTAACCGATCCTGACTTCCAGAGCCCCCTGCGCCGTGCCCCCAGCCCCACTACCTGGGCTTCACTGATGCGACCTTACACAAAGAGGACGGGGATTTGCCACATGGGATTCCCGGCACACCTCTCCTGTAGCCGCCCCTGCCCTGCACCCTGCCGAGACCCGTCGGTGGTAGAGCATCACGAGCACATAGCGTATCTTTCTCCCAGTGTCTAGGCTTCCTGGTCAGAGAAGACAGGGATAACTGCAAAAGCAGCAGCTCTTTAAAGATACAGAGAGGTGGGATCCGAAAACTGGAAAACAGGAGAGCTGATTTCAGTACCTTTACAAGGAGATGAGAGGTTAGCTGGAAAAACAGGATACGTATCTGTATTCGTCCAATCAACATTCAGTGCACACTGTGTGTGTGCCAGGCACGGGCTGGGCAACAGTGACTAGGAGGTGGGCCCCGCCTGGGGCACTTTACAACACAGCACCACAGCCAGAGGAGCAAATGAATAATGAGTATTGTTCCATTTTATAAGAGCTTCAACGGCAGCACTAACTATTATTAATCATCCAACTAGCAAGAGAATATTCACCCGAACAGGAATAAAGTTGCACCAAATTCCAGAATCAAATAACACCTATGTCCAATGTACACACTTCTGGAAGTGAGGACGATAAATAAACGAAGCAATTATTTATTCTGGATTTAATGGAGGGGCCTAAAAAGTACTGAGAGTTAGATCCCTTAAAACTACCAAGTTCTGGGGTGCCTGGGTGGCTCAGTGGGTTAAAGCCTCTGCCTTCAGCTCAGGTCATGATCCCAGGGTCCTGGGATGGAGCCCCATGTCCGGCTCTCTGCTCGGCAGGGAGCCTGCTTCCCCCCTCTCTCTCTGCCTGCTTCTCTGCCTGCCAAATAAATAAAGTCTTTAAAAAAAAAAAAAAAAAAAACTATCAAGTTCTTACTAGCAGCCAAGCTCCAGTCTGCGCTGCGGACATTAAAAACTGAGTAAAACAGAAGGACCCACAGTAAAATGAAAGTGGACCTGTCAACTGTCTATTACAGAGGGTGTGACAAGTGCTACAACAGGGCAAACCATGTAATGATGTAAGAACAGAGAGGAGGTATTTAAATAGGGAAGTCAAGAGGGACTGCCAAATATACGATCCTTAAACTGAATTTAGAGTCAAAGGTTTACTAGTTGTTATGGACTGAATGCTTGCGCACTCCCTACCCTCAATTCCCATGTTGAAGCCCAACCCACATTGTGATGGTATTGGGGTGGGGGTAATTAGGTTTAGATAAGGTCATGAGGGTGGAGTCCCTAACATGGGGGGGATCACTGTCCTTATAAGAAGAAGAGAGACCAGAGCTCACTCATGCTCTCTCTTTCTCTCTCTCTCTCTTCCCCTCTCCAAGCGCACAAAGAGGTCATGTGAGCACACAGGGAGACGGCAGCTATGTGCAAGCCAGGAAGGCAGCTCTCATCAAGAACTGAATCTGTCAGCACCTTGATCTTGGTCTTCCCAACCCCCAGCACTGTGAGAAATAAACGTCTGTTGTTTAAGCCACCCAGTCTATGGTATTCGGTTATGGCAGGCTGAGCTGGCTAATATACTAGGTTAAAATGAAAAGAAAAAAAAAAAAGAAAGAAAGAAAGAAAAAGAAAACCAGTTGAGAAACAAAAAAAATAAGAAGTGAAGAAATCACAGATGCTCAAGATAGCATGCCAGGTTTAAGAACTAAAAGAAGGTTGGTATGATTAAAGGGTGGGCATACATGTGGCTTCGAGAAAGAAGATGATGCTTCAGAAGCAGGAAGCCCAGGAAAGCCGTATATGCTAAAGTGGGTACTTGAACTTCAGGCAGAAAGCTACTGAAGGATTTTAAACAAAACAGGACTTGTTCAGAATTGCAACTTAGCCTACTCTGGAGGAGGGCTACAGGATATAGTAAGAGGGACCGGTTTGAAGACAAGGAAGAAGTTACGTGGGAAATGGGGTGGACACATGCTCTTCCTTCAGGGACTACCCTTCCCCTAAATTACAACCCTGGTGGTTCAAGTGGGCTGATAGGTCCTCCCTTATCTAGCCCCAGGGATGGACAAATGACTTCATCCAGAGCCAGTTAGAATACTCATATGTTGAGGCAACCTGGGTGGCTCAGTGGGTTAAGCCTCTGCCTTCGGCTCAGGTCATGATCCCAGGGTCCTGCTCTCTGCTTGGTGGGGAGCCTGTTTCCTCCTCTCTCTCTGCCTCTCTGCCTACTTGTGATCTCTGTATATCAAATAAATAAATAAAATCTTTTAAAAATATATTTTTAAAAATACTCATATGCCACAATTTAGGACAGGACTCAACGTATAATATATGCTTAAAAATATTACTGAATAATTAAAAACACCACATTATAGAAGTGATCGAGTAATCCAGGGAGTTCCTGGAAGGCTTATGGTTGATGGCAACTGTAATAAGAAAAGGTAAGGAAGCAAATGTCATCGTTCAGTCTTCAAATTAACATTATTAAGTGCATCCTGCATGCCAAGTGTAAGATGAGGGGCTGGAACAGGGTTGGTAGAAACACCAGTGTGAGTAAAACATAGCTCCTGTCCTTAAATATCATATTTTTAACAAGGAAAACCTTTATTATTCGAGATCAAAAATTTTAAATGCATAATTATACAAATAAAGGAATACAGTCCTCCAGAGAAATTTGCTAACAAATTTAGTAGTTCTTGCCACAAGACTCAGGAAAGACTGTGAAGAGAGAGAGAGTTTTTAAGTTGACCCTGGAGGGGATAAAACTTGGACAGATGGAGGAAGGGACAAAATCAGTATTCAACTGAATCAGGAAGAGGAGATTAAGGGTCATTAACTTGAATCCCAAGAAGGCAGAAGAGAAAGAATTGCACAAAGCATTAAAATTACAAAGAAAAGGAAACAAGCAGAGGCAGTGGGAGACAACAGTGTCATCATTTGAAACATTCCCAGTATAAGGATCATCTATGGTTCAGAAACGGCTCTGGAGAGCAAGGGGTTCTGATATGGGAGAAGAGAGGCAGAGTTTCTACTAAGAGACGGAAAGGAGCAGGTGGGTATGAGAGAGGAAGGCCAGCCTCTCCACAGCAGGAGGAGGATGCAGGAGAAAGGAAGCGGAGGAGCCTGTGTGCCGGCCCCATGCCGGATCCATGGGAGCCTCAGACTGGAGATGGCAAGAAAGAGCAAACTGTTGGCAGAATGCAGATGAGGTCAGCAGAGCGCCTGCTGAGTGGACCAGAGACACCTCGCCCGATTGCGATTCTGACTTACAGAAATACAGTCATCCATCTTCTCATTAGCGCTCAGCCCTCCATCACTCTGGTGGCTCTGTTCACTATGTCTCTTCGCACTAGAAAGCAATCATACACACAGTGGGGTAGGAGTTAGACTTTCTGCTGCTTTTCTTTTGCCCTGATTTTTAGCTTTAACATATGACGATCGAATGGAAGCGAAGTTTACTGCCAGGATGTAATTCTTGGCATAGTGAGCTTCCACAGTCAGCATTCGTCTTTTCCTGGCTTCCCCTGCTCCCGACTACCCCCCTGCCCAGCCCCTTCACCCTCACCAACCTCATCATTCCCAGACTGAGCCACTTCCGTCTCCCATGAAGCACAGCTCCTGGCATTCATTCTACAGCTCCCCACTTAAGACCCCACCTGGCTGGTATTTTGTAACACGAATAAACACCTGCAGAATATAAGCAATGAGAAACCGAGGGGAAGAAGCTAACATTTCGGTGCTCCTGCTAAGCACATCGATACACATTCCGCTTCTCACAAAAACTCCCGGAGCTAGACATGACTGTACCTTTTCTATCTGGATATTACTAAATGCTGTGGCAGGAATGCCAGAATGAAACCCTGAACGGGGAAAGAAATGGGCAGTATAAGAAATGGGCAGTGTGAAGTCAAATCCCATCCAGTTTAGGGAAGTGCAGTGTAAAAGGGAGAAACCAGGGGCACCTGGGTGGCTCAGTGGGTTAAGCCTCTGCCTTCGGCTCAGGTCATGATCTCGGGGTTCTGGGATCGAGCCCCGCATCGGGCTCTCTGCTCTGTCTGCCTACTTGTGATCTCTAGCTGTCAAATAAGTAAATAAAATCTTAAAAAAAAAAAGGGGGGGGGGGGAGAAACCTGGTGCCTGGGTGGCCCAGTGGGTTAGGCCTCTGCCTTCAGCTCGGGTCATGATCCCCGGGTCCTGGGATCGAGCCCCACATTGGGCTCTACGCTTGGCGGGGAGCTTGCTTCCTCCCTCTCTCTGCCTGCCTCTCTGCTTACTTGTGATCTCTGTCAAATAAGTAAATATTAAAAAAAGGAAAGGGAGAAACCTACACAGCTTCCCTCCCTCCTAGGAACTGGCGTGTGTTGCCTAAGGTGTGGATCTGGAGAGGAAACCTCCTGAAGCCGTTGGGGTAAGAATGATCAGCCTATTCCAAGCCACAGAGACTCTAAGAGTCTCTGATGGTGGTTTTTTCCAAAGGGCCTAGGGACTGGCAGTTGCCTTGGTAACAGAAGGGGTAGCCAAAGAGGTGCCAATTACCATTGTGTAAATGTGTCAAGGATCTAGCCTGAGAGGGTGAGCCTGAAGGAAGCAGTGCATAAAAGGCTGAGTGATAGAGTAGGAGAGAAGGCATTTGTTACTGCTGTTTTCTGAGTGACTCGTGCTGGACACTTGAGAGAGCCTTACTCTCTTAGAAGACACGCCCAAATAACTCATTGGATGCCAACAGCAGTGCTGAGAGGAAATGTACTCTTGTTATTACCATACTGTTATCATACTGAATTCTAAATGAGGAGTTAGGTCATCGTAGCTTGCTGAAAGCTGATGTCACATGATCACTTTTGTAATTACCAAAGGAGACCATTGAGGGATTCTAGTTTTCTTTAAAAGACTTACTTATGAATTCAGTAGCATTCCATCAACAGTCCCACCAAAATACTTCTAAATTGACCTATCACTGTTTTTGCCTTCATAGTTGATTTGTTAGCATTTTTCTTCCAAGTTCTTTTAGAGTATTCTGTGGGTTTTCTAAAGCTTTGATAAATTTCCTTGCAACTGGACCAAAAACCCTAATTTGGGAATTATTCCCAATAATCTCTAATAATTATGGGATATTGGTGAACGAGGCAGGATGAAAAGTTTTTATCTATTTCTCTCATATAAATGAGAAAAGAAACAAAAAGGAGCAGTTCAAGCCAAGCAACTGCCCAGGGAGCCAATCCAATTTCTTTAATAATTTTTAATTATATGTGTAATTCAAAAAATATTCTCCTCATAAAAATTTCAATAAAACAAAGCAAAAGTCCCCAGTTACCACGATACTTGATCCTACTCCCCTCTTTGGAGGAATCCATTATTATTACTTTGGTGTTTATCTTCCAAAATTTTTTATGCATTTATCCATGTATTAGGCAACGTATTATTTAATATACATGATACCATAAGTTTTCTTCACTTACGCCTTTGAAATAAAATTCAGTCAAGTCATAGTAATCTAGTCTCTTCTTTTTAACTGTTATATGTATCTTTTCAATTGAGGTAACAGTAGCTACTTTAACAAATAAATCCCAAAATATCAATGGCTTAGTACAGTAAAAGTCTATTTCTTAACCAGTCCACTACCAGTCCACTGAGAATATCGCAGGCCAACAGGAAGCTTTCCTCCATTCAGGAACCAAGCTCCTTCCTTCTGGTTGCTGGACATCCCCAAGGGTCTTCCTATTATATATCCAGTCAGGAGAAGAGCATAGAGACGGTACATCTACTTTTCAAAAAGATGAAACCTAGAAGCGACACACATGACTTCCACTGTTATTATACCACTAACTTCCAGGCAGATTTGGAAATTGCTAATTTCTCTGCCACTGATGGGTTGTTTCTAGGTTTTATTCTTCTGAGTAATGATCAAACGAATGTCTTTTAGCCTGTCTTTGTATGTACAGGGTACAAAGTGAGGTATAAAGTGATGGCTCAAAGAACATGCACTTTTCTTAATGAAGACTGATAGTCTGCTCTCCAGAAAAGACTATCAGTGCATACTCTACCAACAATGTATCATATTCTTAGATGCCACTAACACCGGCTGTTATCAATCATTTACATGTCACCAATATGATAAATAAGTATGACATTTAATTGCTCTAATCGCATTTCCAAGATTATATAATTAGGCTAAGCATCTCCTACTATGCGTGTTAGCTATTTACACGAATGCATCTATGAACTGATGAGCCATAACTTTTGCCAATATTCTGTTTGGTCGGAGGTGAAATAAATGTTCAAATGGAACTATCTTGGTACAGTTTTGACTGGGATCAATCCCACCTACAAAATGAGCTGTGAGAAAGCCGAAGCAGGGCTTTCTAAGAAGGTGGCTGAGAACCAGTTTGGGGATAGAGGTAGATAAACATCTACCTCTAGTCCTTAGAAGAACTTAGAAAGGCTGAGAAAGAGTGGAAATGATAGAAGGGAATTTTAAGGAGAGGTAGGCGAGAATTTATTGGACCAGATTTCTTCTCTGGTGGATTTCTCTTCACCACCAGAAGATTTCTCTTCTCCACCAGAAGTGGTCCATGCTCAGGAAAGGGCAGGCTTGAGTTTGTCTTAAATCTTGTTCCGTGGGCCACTTGAAGAGGTAAAGTAATCCCAGTCTGGAAAAGCTGAAAGTGCATTACTCCCAGCCTTGAGGCTGAGGAAGGAATGAGAAGTAACTTCCTTGAAGATTTCATTTGCCAATACCAAGGTGAAATTCGAGGACAGTGTCTCTCAGTGACAGTGGGAGAGGTCTCTCACAACTCCACAAATGTGCCCCGCGCTGTACAAATGTCAGTCAGCGAGAATGTATACACCTACCTCCTGCTTCCCTTCCTTTCCCTAATCTCAACCCTGTAGGAGCCACAGGCATCCTAGTGAGTCGAAGAAGAGGAAAGCACAGGTTGAGAATATTGGCGTTTGGGAGACAGACTATCCACACAGTAACTCCTATGTGGGTTGACTCAGGCGTTTTTATGCCTTCTACATCATCTATCCAAGTAAGAAACCTCAAGGATAGTAGCAAGGACACCAAGGGTAAATAAGCAGAGAGCTCTACCAAATTTGCCAAATGGTGACACTAAATTCGTACCACACCTCGCAGTGTGCTAGATTTGGGGAAGATAAAGTTGTGCTAAGGAGAGGCATACTGAGGTATGAAGGAGAGGAGATATACATTCAGTTTGCACCAGTGACAAGGGACGGAAGAACCAAGAGCCCCTGGCTTTTCTCGGAGGACAGGGCCACATGCTATGCTGACTTCTCAGGGAGGCCTTTGCTCCTCAACCTACTTCTAGGTCCTGTGGGGAAAAAAAGAGGGAGACAAAAAGATCTTACCCTGAACAACCTAAGAGATATGAATTTCCAAGAAAGTATAGTGTTGATGAATCACCTGCATCAGTGGACACAGTGTTTGCTTACATCTTTTTCAGCTTTATTCAGTGTCCTTAAATGAGTTAATACCTTAAACTGCTTAGAAATGTGTCCAGCATATAACAAATCTCCATAAATGATAGTATCATTTTTATTATTAAAAATAATCATTGGGGGCGCCTGGGTGGCTCAGTGGGTTAAGCCTCTGCCTTTGGCTCAGGTTATGGTCTCAGGGTCCTGGAATCGAACCCCACATCAGGCTCTCTGCTCAGCAGGGAGCCTACTTCCTCCCCCTGCCCACTGCCAACCTTTTTGTCTACTTGTGGTCTCTCTCTCTCTCTCTGTTAAATAAATAAATAAAATCTTTAGAAAATATAATAATAATAATAATCAGATACTGTATAAGCAAAAACTACCTGGAAATGATTTTGCTCACTGCTTATACAGTCATTGAGATGTGATGTCATTTCTCTTTCGTTCAAGAAAAACAGTCACTATTGTGGTCTCCAGAGGAGAAAAGTGCGTGTGTGCATGTGCGTGTGCATGGGTATACAAAATTCCAAATGATTCCTGAAAGAAACCAGATGAGACCATATTATCAAAACAGAACCTATAATTCTGCAAGGTAGACTCTGTCACACTACTGTGAGAGCCAGGTGTTGATGTTAACATTATCCCTCAAAGTCACCTATTCTTCCATAGTAATTGTGTGTTTAAAATAGCCATGAAGGAGTGGATATAAAGTAGAGTGAGCTGGAAAGAGCTTTGCTATGGGTAATGAGTGGCCAGGGCATAATAACCATGGGCAGTGAGAAGTGATCCAAAACAGGAAGACTCGTGGTGCCAAAAGAGAGCTGGGTGCAGGTGACCGACAGTCTCCAGCTAATCATGAACTTTCAGCAAATGACAGCAGTAGAACCCAACTCTGTTTAAGCCATCCTTCCACAGGGTGAAGGATCTGGACAGAGAGGCCTCTAATGGCTGCCTGCTCCCATGGGGGCAGATGGAACTTAGAGCAGATGGAAAATGGGAGAAACAATAAGCCCAATAGATATGCCATCGCAGATTTGTTGTGGATGTGTGGATTTGCTCTTCCACTCTGTCTGCTAAAAATGGGAGGAAAAATCTCTTGGAATTCTCAAGAAGCCTTCCTGATAACTGAGTTCAGTTTATCTAAGTGACTGGAAATGGCACCAATGTACTAAGTACTATCCATTATAAGGAAAGCAGACAATCACCTCTTGACAGTTCAGAGAATCCTAAGAGGCCAGAAACTCACGTTCTGTCTAACTAGAACACTCCTGTAGAGGAAACTAAAGATCTCCCACCTATGTTTAGGAGTTGAGTATCGTGGGACAGGAAAGGAAACTAAGGCACCAGCCGTTAGTAGCTTTAACTCTAACAGAACTCACTCACGGAGACACATAGTAGTTACTTTCTTAACATTCATTTCCCATATGTACCACTGGACCCATGAAGGCTGTTTTCTTAATATTGTATAGTTGTCAGCATAAACTTGCTACTGGATCATTAACAGATAGAGGTTAATTTCTCAGTTTGGAGATGGATAAATTGAGTATTCTTTCTCAGTGAACACGCAGACCATCAGAAGAGATCGTATGTCTTCCAATCTATTAACTCAACATGTACAGGAAAAAGACTCTCTTGGCTTCTTCTTATGGGCTAGAACAGCTTTCTGCACAGTTAGAGGACCAGCAAAAGCAAGACTGAGGGATAGAAGGTGCGGACAATGGAAGAAACGGGCCTTCGCCAGCTCTGCATATAGAGTACAGATGGGTCAGACAAGGTGCTGCACAACCAGTGCGTCCTTTCCAAAACCTCACCCACACCATACTGGACAACAAGATGATCATGGCAGTGCTTTCACTTTATCTACTGCATGATACCTACTGAATTTTTTTTTTTAATTTAGATTGCCAGTGAATTTTTTGTGAGCATTCAACAAAATATTTTTTCCAAGGAAGAAGGAAGGGAAGAATAGATGGAGAGGGCAGGAAGGAGAAGAATTAAATTGCCCATGGAGTTACCTAGTGCCACTCTCTCATTTTTCAAGTGATGTAACTGAGACCCACAGAAGTTGACCAAAGAGAGCAAAGTAGTGCCCCCTCAACCCTGTTGTGCAACTCCCAAAATACATGGGATAGTGCTTTCTAAAAACAAAAACTAGGGAAAGGATGAAGGATGGGAATGTATAATAAAGAATATGTTGATTACATGACAGTCTAGACTATTTAATGTTAAGACACTGGAAAAAGTTCTATTAAAAAATAAAGAAGCTGGGGTCTCTGAACCATACTTCTATGGACTATTTGTGTCCCTCCAAAATTGCCTATGTTGAAGCCCTAACCCCCAATATGAAGGTATGTGGAGATGGACCCTTTGGGACATAGTAAGAGTAAGATGAGTTCATGAGGATGGGGCCCTAGTCTGATGGTATTAATGTCCCTGCAAAAGACACCAGAGAGCACTCATGTCACCGGTCTTGTGCTGGCTCCCTAGCTCACTCTTTCTCTCTCTCCTCTCTCTCTCTCTCTGCCAGGACATGGCAGAGAGGAGGCAACCAACTGCAAGCCAAAAAGAAAGACTTCACTAGACCCCAAATGCTGGCATCCTAATGTTGAACTCCCAGCTTCCAGAACTCTGAGAAAATAAATTTCTGTTGTTTAAGCACCCCACGTATGGTCTTTTATTATGGTAGCTCAAGCTAAGACACACACATATGGAGAATTCAATCCTAGAAAAACAGTTTTTGTTTCTGCATCTCTCATCTGTAATACCCTTTCTCATATCCACCTTCCTTCCTACCACATGCCCATACACACACTCCTGCTTGTACATTCTTTATGGTCCTGCTCCCCGTTTTACTGCCTCCTAAAACTTCCCAGATCTTATCCCAGTCAGAACGAACCTACCATGTGTCAGCCCACCCAAAGCCCAAGGGATCGTAGAATTGCTGCTGTATATCAGACCTGAGAGCTATTCATGAGCTTGTCTTATACTATAACCCTCGCTGGGGCTTGAGCACCCAGAGGCGAAGAGCTGGGTCCCATTCATCTTTTATGCCTTGTCTGCCTAGCATCATATCTGATTCCAAGCACCTTCTCAATAAATACCTGCTGAAATAAATGGATCGGACTACTGTGTGCTTACTCAGGACCTCGATTGGGCCTCTTCTCAGCCAGAAAAGACTGGCGAGTCCCACCAGGGTTAGTATGCAGCCTCTCCTCCTCTACGATTTAAGAAACTGCCTGCAGATTCCACCAGCCTTCGGAGCATCAAGAAATCGATGACAACAAATGGTGTTGTCAAAGGGCCAGATCACAGAGGAGCACGTATATCGGAAGCACCAAAGGATGGTCCACGGATGCAGGGCCCATGGAGTTTATGAAAGCGGCTGCCGCCAGGCCTCCCACACGGAGCCAGGTCAGGCTCGGGCAGAGGGCAGCTAGCTCATCTCTGTCCTCACTGCCAGAGTGATGTCTGTGTCTGTCAATAAGGAGAGGAAGGGTGAATTATCTCAGTGCTGCGCTGCAAGGCATAGAGAGGAACAAATAGCCACTTGAACTCCTGCAAGATAAGGGTGGGGGGAGGAATGGCAAAGCAAGTATTAAAGACTGGAAAGCCAGGGGTGCACAGATGAGCTGTGCTCTCACTACGCGCAGGAGGAGGATGGAGAATAACTCACGGCATGTGCAATGCATCATTCATTTTAATCCCCAGAGGCAGGTACAACTAGCCAGTATTAAAATTCCATGTGAGCATAACATCACTAGCCTCGCTGTATACGCTTTTAACTTGCTGGCTAAGGATTAGAACCGGAAACTGAATTACCATCTCGGACAGGCTCTCCTCAGTGCTTGTAGCGAGGTGCTGTGATCCACGACAAACTCTTTCCCTCCGTACTCTGCAGCATTGCCTTCTTATCCCTACCTCTACCTTCCAGCCCCCCGACACACACACCATCGGTCTACCCACCCCCTCCGGTGAGGGCCGCCAGACCTTTCCAGAACAGCCAACGCAGTTCACGCAGCAAAATGGATGAAAGTCTTGAGAAGGATGCCGGGAACATGAGAGTGGGAAGACTGAAGGGAAAAGAGAGCGAGAGAAGAGAAACAAGCAAAGTTAATTTAAAGGCCCAAGAAAGCTGCTCTGACATTCTTGTTTCCGCATTATCTTTTGCCTGCCAGCTGCAGCTGTTCACCCACTTTCATCCCCTGACATAAACAGTCCATATCTGCAATTACAAGCGCCCGGGGAGTGAGCATTAGTATGCTGCATGCAGTCTGGGAAAAGGTGCAATGCTGGGCTTCTTCCTGCCTTAGAAGTCCCTAGCAGACATGCCCGGGAACAAAGGGAGAAGAGATACAGAAAAGCCGAGCATCTGTTGGATGCCAGAGCCCAAGTCTGAAGCACGAGGTCAGCTGGTTGTGTCACCATCAAAGAAGCTGAAGAGAGGAGGAGATGAAATGCAGTTGGCAGCTGAGACGGATTTTTTTTTTTTAATCTGTCTTAAAGAATTAACTACCCACTAAGACCTTTGGGCTAATTTTAAGGGTAAGTAAAATGACAATCACTGGGAAGGGCAACTCGGCCCAAAGCCAAGCATATGGGGAGACAAAAAGGCAAAACTGAAGAGGAAGGCTGTTGAATATTCTCTCCTCCTTACTCTGCGAGATCTATTAGTTGATATTCTGCCATGGCTTCCTTGTCTGGTTGAAACATCAAGCCAACAGTGCACAACAGCACTGCACCCACACAGAACAATTCGATACATCCCACCCAGGCCTAATAAAATCAAGCCCCTCTAAACATCTCAGCTTTATGCAGCAACCGAGTCCTACAGGACCCTAGGAAGCTTGGAAAGTCACCCAATTATGTAAGGGAAAATTGATAAGACATCCATCAGAATGTACAATAACATATAAAAATACACTTACTAGAAGATGATGCAACCCATCATTGAAGTCTGTGGTTTTGAGCCAGTATTCTATAAACACAAAACACAAGCCTCGCGAGGAAGCTATGACAGTGTGGGAGTTTCTGAAGCTGGTAGCAGAAGGTGTTGTTTGGTGCAAGGTAAAAACAATTCTGGCCAGGATCCGTAGGGAGTCAGTCTTGGGTCTCTATTGCGTGGGCACATGTCTGCGCACACACCCAGACACGGACCAGTCCAGTAACTCTCATTCCTCACTGAGGACCGAGTTCCTGGCTCTGAGAGGCTTTGGGAAGTATAGTAGTTTGCATTACCTAATTTCCCCTCCTTCCTTACTCAATGAAACATCATTTGTTCTAGGGCAGTAATTTGTCCTGTTAAAAAATAATAATAACTTAAAAAAAAAAAAAAAAAAAAAAAAAAAAAAAAACCTTCCCACATTCCTGGCAAATAAATTGGCTCTGAACAGTGAGTTCTTAGTGGTAGGCCTTGGACAGAACTTCTAGGAAATCTCTGTAAAAGGAAGCAATTGCTGGGTACCCTCTGTTCAACTGTGTTAAAGTGGAGTCTTCGTCGTCTTGTGACTAAAGGCAGAGGCATAAGGTCAAAACTCACATGCTAAGGGTGACTGAGCAGGAGGACAGGGAGCACCTGGCTCCCAGTTGGCACGTGAGTCACAGTACCTGCTCTGTACCATCTGTCTCCACACTTCCTGTCATATACCAAAAAAAAAAAAAAAAAAAAGAGAGAGAGAGACAGAGAGAGAGAATAAGAAAAAAATGTTCTTTGGGTTTTGACTTACATCCAAATCTAGTTCTAATTTTTATAGGAGTTACCCATTAAAAACAGGAAAAGATAAAATCTTCCTCAAGAGGAGTCCTCAAGAAGAGAAGCCAGATCAAAGTTTGGCGGTTAGCATACTGGGCTATATATTGTCCCTCCAAAATCTGTACCCACCCAGAACATGTGAACATGACCTTATTTGGAAATAGAATTTTTGTAGACAGTATCAAGGTAAGATGAATTAATACTGGACCAGGGTGAAATTTTTTTTTAAGATTTTTTATTTATTTATTTGACAAAGAGAGAGAGATCACAAGTAGGCAGAGAGGCAGGCAGAGGGAGCGGGGGAAGCAGGCTCTGCTGAGCAGAGAGCCCAGTGCAGGGTTCGATCCCAGGACCCTGAGACCACAACCCAAGCTAAAGGCAGAGGCCCAACCCACCGAGCCACCTAGGGGCCCCAAACTTCTTTTTTTTTTTTTTTTAAGATTTTATTTGTTTTTATTTGTCAGAGGGAGAGGGGGATGGGGGAAGAGGGTGCAACAGGCAAGGAGAGAAGCAAGGAGCCCATTGCGGGACTCAATCCCAGGACTCTGGGATCATGACTAGAGCCAAAGTCAGATGCTTAACAGACTGAGCCATCCAGGCATCCCAAGATCATGAATGTTAAATCTGATTTGACTGGGATCTTTGTAAGAAGAGGGAATTTTGCACAGAGACAGGTAGAGGAGAACAGAATGCGAAGACAGAGGTAGGGAGTGAACTAATATACCTGGAGACCAAGGAATGTCAAAGATTGCCAACAACCACCAGAAGATGGTAGAGAGGCATGCAACAGATTCTCCCTCAGTAGTCTGTTGTTTAATGCCACCCAAGTCTGTGGTCCTTGGTTCTAACAGCACTAGGAAAGGAATACAACTTGTTTGTCACCTGTGGGTTTGCAGAGATGTGTTTTCTATGCCATATTTCTAGAATGGAAAATTGAAGAATACTAAGAAAACTTAATTCTCATCCTGGGCCCTATGAGACAGGTCAGAATTCAAGACTCCCTGAAAAATTTTAGCTGTTTATGGACTTCTACTTTAT